>NC_006694.1:970000-1155000 GCF_000091045.1 Cryptococcus deneoformans JEC21
GCTTCACATATGCTATTCTGGATTTGAAGGTTTTAGTCCTCGCCTTCGCAACTGAATTTGTCTGGCTGATACTGCTGTCGAATCGCTTCCTTCTTTTGCAAGCAGCTTCTCCTGCACTTCTTCCTCGATTTCTGCTTGGTCTTCTATTTGGTCTAGAGCTTTTCCCGATCCCTTCATGAGCTTTCTTCCCCTCTCGTGCCTTTCCTTCCTGTCCTTTTCCACTCTACTCATGAATAGCACCACCAACACTCCATCTGCAATTCCCACTATGAGTCCGGCAAGGATCCCGAGCAAGATTCCTTTCTCACGAGAATACCCTGCCCCCGAAACGGCGGCGACGTAGACGGCCCCCGAGGATCCGAGGATAGAAAAAATAACGTTGAATGCGGTGGAAAGAGTGCGAGTAAGGTTGCGGTATTCTGAGCCGAATGATGGAGGTGCAGGGGAAAGATATGATGGAAGATATGGATTGGGCTAACAGTCGGTATAATGAGTTCCAGGCTACCGTTCGGAAATTATGAGAGGGATATACCTTTTCTGGATTCTCGGCAGCTTGCAAACGCGCCAACTCTTTGGGCTCTACGTAAATTTCTGTACCGCTCAACAATGATATGTCCGTATACCGCGATGGATCTTAGAGCAAAGTCAGCATGTACTCCATTATTCTATCCCCTAACAGGTAGAAACAGCTTACCAAGCCCGTTTCTGTTGAGTAACATTTTTCCTTTATCACTGGTTGCCCACCGCGACAGCCTTTCCACCAGATCATAGTCTATCGTTGGGGGCCGGGGAACGGCTGTGGAATCTTCTTGTTTTCCGTCTATGTCCCCATCATCTTGTGTATATAAGCTATTTCTGGTATCTAAGGAAGCGACAATGTATGTTTGCGGTTGTTTGATAGTTTCCAGCAAAGGTTCTCGCAAGTTGTCTGGCAGTTCCAGATCTTCGCGTAGTAGGTGGCTAATGGATTCGATGAGGTGCGAAGGGAGGGTGAGCAAAGTGGCCATTCTTCTTTTGGGAGTGAATTGGGGAATGCTGGGGGTCGATTCAAGTGCAGACTGTTAGTAACAGCTCAAAACATTATCAAGACTGTCTTACCGTTGTCGAGATTACCTCTTGTCTTCTTGCGCAATGAGGATGGCAAGAGGAGGATGTCACTGATTCTCAAGCTGAATGTCCAGGTACCGTTCGAGTAACCTGGATCCTCAAGAAGATGTACCTTCAACAAACACTCAGTTTATGGGCCAAGAGGAAAGCGTTGCAGAAAATGCTTGGGCAGTTAATAAATGAATGGTCGCTGCTATCTAAGTCATCATCTACTAGCTGACCGGACGCGAGCGCGAACGCGCCTCTTTTTTGCCGCCTCCACCACCGCCTAAAGTGACGTGTGATTGCGGACATGACCGTTTGTCAAGCAAATAAGTGTCCACGTCATTGCTTGATTCCCACTCCCCGACGTCAGCGAATCGAATTCTTCCATTTCCTCCACCTCACGTTTAATCAGTCACCGGATCACTTTTCCCCGTCGTTTAATTGCCCCATCCCAATCTTCTCATGCTCTCAGCGTTTATAACCTCCAAACTCCCGTCTCTATCTCGTCCATCTACTTTTCGCCAATTCGCAAAAATGTCCACTGCCGCTTCTAACCCCGCTACTTACAAGTTCAACCACACCATGATCAGGATTAAGGATCCTAAGGTGTCCCTTCCCTTCT
Organism: Cryptococcus deneoformans JEC21; assembly: GCF_000091045.1. Lineage (NCBI taxonomy): Eukaryota > Fungi > Basidiomycota > Tremellomycetes > Tremellales > Cryptococcaceae > Cryptococcus > Cryptococcus deneoformans. Next base: position 971,715 of record NC_006694.1, read on the forward strand.
ACGAGAAGGTTCTTGGTATGAAGGTTAGTAATTTTCATGTTCCATTGTATAATGAGAATTTGGGACCTAATCAGTAGTAGGTTTTCTACGAGTCTCCCGGCGGTGACTTTACCAACTACTTCCTTGCCTTCGCCAACGGTTTCGACGACGCCGACCTCAACAAGGAAAACATCAGGGACAAGCTCTTCGACCGAGAGGGTGTCCTCGAGCTCTGTCACAACTGGGGTACTGGTAAGCCACACACCTCATCAATACTTTGGCAAACTTTTGCTAAACCTAAATACAGAGAATGATGCCAGCTTCAAGGGCTACGCCTCCGGTAACGAGGAGCCTGGACGAGGTTTCGGCCACATCTGTATCACCGTCGACAATCTCGAGGCTGCTTGCAAGCGATTCGATGAGCTCGGCGTCAAGTTCAAGAAGAGGCCCGAGGATGGCAGGATGAGAGTGAGTGAAACTAATTTTTATCTTATGGGAAGGAAGGTACTTGATGCGCAGCGAGAGGAGGTCGGGTGAACGTCGCAAGGCCGCAAGTGTCCCACACCGTTACGGCGGGAAAATGTGGATAGAGGGGTGAGGGATGGAGTGGCGTTTGCCAAACAAATTGATGCTGATTTTGACGATTAACAGCACATTGCCTTTATCTACGACCCTGATGGATACTGGGTAGAGATCGTCGCCCGTTCCCTCAACGCCAGCAACATCTAATTTGTCCAGTTTTGGAGAAGAGGCCGTACAGCAGTACCAAAGTATAACATGCATTTGTAATAACTAATATACAAACACTACCAAAAATTACCCAAGATTACTTCTTTGCCTTTTTGCTACTTGCACCAGCGAGATCATCTTCACTTGTGGAAAGATGTTCTGATACGACGTCGATGATATCCGCCTTTTTGGTTTTGCCCTGTAAAGGGACGTCTGCGGAGACGTAAGCGGGCGAGAATTGACAGCTAATGAATTAGCAGCCAACTTACGATAGTGTTTCGCCCAATCTTTGAGTTCTTGCACCTTGCACTATCAAAGGCCGTCAGCTTTTATTCACTATATCCCGAATCTGGAAAGTAACCACTGACCTGACTCAACGTTCCCTTCTTCCACATATCCGGAATATTCCTTAAATCCCATTCATTTACTGTCGTTTCCTTCTCTGCCTTTCCCCGCTTCGTCGGCGCCGCCAATTTTTCCACCGCCCGCTCATCGTTCTCGATCTCTTTATTAAACTCCTCCATAAATTCTCCGGCCCGACTATGCATCCCTCCATAAAGCGGCATCGTTTTATCCAACGCCTGCTTGGCCGGGTCTTCAGGATCCCAATCTTCCTCAAAAGCGAGGGCTTGGAGCTGATCGTAGTGGTATGCCAAGGAGGGGTTAGGGTAGATTTCGGGACGATAAGCAGCAGCTTTGAATCGGGTACGTTTGATGACTGCTTTCATAGCATTTATTTGCTCGTCGGTGGCGATGGCTACGGCATGTTTTAATATGAAGCACAATGAAATGAAAAGAACGTACGAGGGGATTGGAGGAATTCAGCAACCTTTTTGGGGGGAGGTCGAATGCTATCCTTGTAAGGCAAGATGATCAAATGGAACCCAGGAGGATACTCTTGTCCATTGCTCGAAGTTTTTTCCTCTTGAGGTATCAGAACGCAGAATTCTGGGACGTGGTTCGAACGTAAGCGACAGAGTGCAAGGGCATGGCGGTTGTACTTCAAACAAGAGTTGAGGAGGGCAGCAAAAGTGCGCGTAGAACCCGTGTATTCCTATATACTTTGTCAGCTATGAAGTGCAAACAAGTCCCCACTGGTTTGCAAGCTTACTTCCTCATTGGGATAAATGAAGAAGGGATGTTTTAAATTGTCTTGAAAGCGTAGTTGAGAAGCAGCTTGAAAGCCTAAAACCTTGATCTCTAACTAATAATGAGCAGTTGTTCCCAGCTTGCTCGATTGCGGTACTTACGGGGTTCGATCCCCATTGACCTGAATTGAGAGACTTCTTCGTTCGAGAATTGCAGCTATAAAAATGTGAGTACCAGATTTCTTTCCTCTGACTCCTGAACACTCACCCGAGTCCTAGCTACAATCTTTGGTAAAGCCGCTTTCTGTTTTCCCATCCATTTCTCTACCCCTTTCTTGTCATCCTCCTCCTCCTCCTCCAAATCTTCTCCTTCATCTTCCCTTTGTCGTCTTTCCTTGTCGTCTTCCAGAACATGGTCCACCGCATTTTGGTTTTTGGCGCGTTCCTTTACGTGAGCTTCCCACGGGTTCGGCTCGAGGATGTTTCGAACTTCAGCTTCGTTTCCAAACTCGTAGGCTTGTCCGATTTCGGAATCTTTTAAAACGGCACCGGTTTCCTGGTGTTTGTCTGAGTCAACGGAAGAGAGAGGGCGTAGTAGGTCAACGCACGGCAGATGTGTATTCCGTTTTCGATTGCACTTCTTCGACTACCTGGCCTCGCATTTTGACATATCTCGAGGCTCCTTTGCCCTGTTCCGATACCATTGAACATCTACCACTTTGTCAGTTTCACGGGCCAGCAAGAGACGTAGATATGTACCCAGACACGCCGATCACAATCTCACCGTCTTTTCCGAGCTTCAGCGGGACATGGAAATGTGTTCTTTTAGGAGATGTCTTGATTACGAGGTCCTTCATCAAATCCGCCAATGAAGAAAGGCCTTCAGGATCTGGCTGATCGTCATTATAATCTATGGCTTCCCTGTCGAGGATATCCTATGGGGATTCAGTGCAAAGTTCTTGAACTGATAATGGAACTCACATTCCAGAAGATATTAGGATTGAATCGGTGATCGGGGCGGTCTATGAAAAAGGTCTCGGCGGTGACTCCATAAGTCGTCAAGTCCTAAGGTGGAGGTCAATAACTGGTCGCGAAAGAATGTAGATTATTTACTCCATAGCTAGTACGAGCTGGTTGGCGATTATTCATTCCAGGAGGCATGTCATTATCTGTTATCCAGAAGACTCGCTTGTTGCCTCTGAGCTGTGTACCGCTGCGACACTATGAGCCTGATCCCGGGAATGCGGCTGGGTAACCCACCCATCACGGAACAGAAAGTTGCAAGTCTGTATGACATTTGCAATGTTCATTTCATGAGACTCTTCAATCGGGGGAAAGGTCTTCCTGAGAATCTCAGGTTCGGTTGTTTCGACTGTTTCATCGTCGTCTTGCGCTTCGTATTGTTCCTTAGCGGTCTGCATCAGTTTGACTAGACGCTTCATTTCCTCGGCATTGATGGTGCGTAATGTTTGGAAGACGTAGTTTCCAGGCTGATAGTTTCCAGGATCTTCTGCCACGGCAGATGGCTATGTTTGTCAGAACAATCGGCGAGCCACAGACCTACATCAACGTTATACAACAGAAGTCCAACACTATCATCTGGTCCAGAAAGCACTTTGGCCCTCTGTATTTGCTGTGCGACATCTAGAGCCTGGTGGAGGGCACTTCTTCCTCTGACTAGCTGTCCGGACTCATCTGTAGTATCCGGATAAGGTTTGTGCATGGACTGCGCTGCGTCAATGCAGAAGAGGATGTGATCGCGAGAGGCATAGGCATACTATAGCTTGTTAGGGTGGCTCAGGATGTGATATACCAACGTACTTCTGAGGTATCTATTACATCGTCTAATCCGTCCTGGTCGAGTGCTTCCCATGAAGGGGCGTCTCCCTTGTTGTAGTAGGAGGACATGGTGTTGTTGCAGTTGTGGGAGCGGAAATCAGACGTCGCTCGCTCTTGTGCGGTTGACGTGACTTGGCGGGGCCCCACGGTCTGTTGAATTGATCCCGCACGAGGCACGACGTCGACTACCAAAGCTCTCCGCGGTCTCGCCTCGCTACATATCTTCATCTGATTCGTTCACATCCATCCAATCCGTTCTTCTCAATATACTAAGAACGATGTCCATACCACCACCACCACCGCCCAACAAGTCCCCCTCATCATCAGTCTCCCCCTCCAAATCCCGCTCCCCGAAGCTCAAGCCCCTCACTCCGACATCCGAAAAACCTTCGCGTACTAATGACGACGGTCAAGTCTACCAGCCCGTCGAGCCCCATGTACTCGCCGACGCAGTCTCAAAACTTGATATGATCCGATCCGCACCTGCACCCATGTCTACTGTGACTTCTCCCGCAGCTAGTGCAGCTCCCAGTGGTCCCAGCTCACCAAGACTCTCTGGTGTGGGCCAGGGGCCGCCATCAACCGGTTCATGGGCCATGGACCACACAGCAAGTGGAGATGGTAGGCTCAGTGCTCCTGGTACACCTCACTTCGGGGCCTCAACCGCCTTGTGAGTGTGGCAGTCCATCACAAAAGAATGCTGATGCTGACAAATGATTAGGCTGAAGACACTGGATGAGACCACGAAGGTGATCAGGCAAAGCTCCAGAGCCCCATCACGTGCACCATCCGTGTCTGGTATCGGTACTGTTGGTGAGTACTTTGTTTCCATGTATGGGGAGATGTTAATTTTTATGTAGTTGAAAAGCCCGACTATTCCGAAGCCAAGATCGTCGTCGCGATGGTTGGTCTCCCAGCCCGAGGAAAATCTTATCTCAGTAACAGACTTATGCGATACCTTCGCTGGCTCGAATACAACGTTCAAGTATTCAACGTCGGACAACTCCGTCGCTCCAAAGCCCGTTCCGCTCTCCAAGCCGGACAGGGAAAGGTGGACCATTCCGCGACATACTTCTCGCACTCAGATGCGGAAGCTACCAAGAAACGGGAAGAACTCGCGGAGGAATCCCTAGAGTCACTTATCGCTTGGCTGAAGAAGGAAGGAAATGTGGGAATTATGGATGCAACAAACAGTACAATCGATCGAAGGGAGAAGATCAAGAAGCGCATCGACAAGGAACCGGGACTTCAAGTCTTATATCTTGAATCTTTCTGCGACGATCCCGTGGTAATTGCAACCAATATTGCACTCAAGGTCCGATCTGGCGATCCTGACTACCAAGGGATGTCGAAAGAGGACGCAGAGCGGGATTTTAGGAAGAGAATCGCTCAGTACGAGAGTGTATATCAGACAATCAACGAGCCAAATATTCCCTTCTGCAGGATATTGAATGTGGGACAGAGAGTTACGATAAATAGGATTGAGGGCTATCTTCAAAGTCGAATTGCATTTTACTTGATGAACCTGCATCTCAAACCAAGGAGTATCTATCTGTCAAGAGTAGGTCATATAACACTATTTGAATCACAACTGACTATCCACAGCATGGAGAAAGTATGTATAATGTCGAGGGGAAGATTGGAGGTGATTCCGATCTCTCACCAAGAGGATGGGAGTATGCCCGTGCCCTTCCCGCTCTTATCAAAGATAACATTGGCGGAGGACCTCTTGAAGTTTGGACCTCAACCCTTCAACGTACCCAACAAACAGCATCATACCTTCCTTTCGAGAAGAAAACGTGGAAGTCACTTGACGAACTGGACGCCGGTGTATGTGATGGCATGACGTACAAGGAGATTGAGCAAAAGTATCCAGAGGATTATGAGAGTCGAGATGACGACAAGTTCAACTATAGATATCGTGGTGGAGAGTCATATCGTGATGTCGTGGTTCGTCTTGAGCCCGTCATCATGGAACTTGAGAGGCAAAACAATATTTTGATTATTGCTCATCAAGCCATCCTTCGATGTCTATATGCCTATTTCCAGGCCAGGCCCCAACAAGAACTGCCATACATTAATGTGGGTCGTGTGTCTATGTTTCCTTGAATACATCTGCTGACAGTATGCCTAGATCCCCCTGCATACCCTTATCAAAATCACTCCTCAAGCTTATGGCTGTCAGGAAGAACGCTATCCTCTCCCTATCGCTGCAGTAGACACCCACCGACCCCGTCCGTCCAAGGGGAGAAATACTGCCGGTATTTCAGTCGCCGAAGGGACTTCTATGGCCGATCAACCTGTCAAGAGAGATTATTATGGAGACACCCAACAAGGTGTCGGGTATGGCTTGAAGCCCGAGGCGATTTCACAGGCTTTGGAGAACGAGATGGAGCAAGGAAAGTTGACACCAAGGGCTGCAGGGGGTGCGCAATTACATCACGAGTGATGAATCTTAATGGAAGCTGTAAGCGTAGAATTAGATGTAGCAAGAAGCCCAGAAATGAAATGCAAGGCATGTAATATAATGGAGTCTTTCCACCTTCGATGTATGCTCTGGTCGCGTAACGCGTACAGATCGGGACCACGCAGAAGAATTTCCCGGTTATTTATAAATTGTTGGCGGACGGTAACTTATCAAGCGGCGACGACCGCCAGTTGAAAAATTATGGTCCACCCCTATTGTCCATCGACCACGGACGGGATTGTTGATTCTTTGACTCTTGACTTGGTTTCTGTTTTATCGATCTTCTTCTCGTCTATCATTTCAAGAGTACGAGCAAGATGCCCAAGCCGAAGACAGCGAGGGGTATCCTCCTCACTTCCAACTTGCCACAGTTGCAGAACCTTATCAAGGTGTGTCTCCGTTTATTAAGAAGCTTCCTTCAAGATGCCGGCTTACAAGTTTCGCAGCGTGATCCTGAGGGTTATAAGGAAGAGTTTCTTACCCAATACAATCACTACCTTTCCCTCCTTCGTCTTCATTCCGTCGCATCTTCTACTCCTTCTTCCTCGAATGACAAATCCAATGAGCTCTTCGCAGACTTGATCACATTCATTTCTCAAGTGGCGCAGTGTTATCCGGAGGCGACCAAAGATCTGCCCATGCAATTGAGCGGCTTGTTGCTGGGTGGGGAAAGTGGTACCTCTAATGTTGTTACGGGCGATCTGCGAAAGACAGCGGTCAAAAACTTGGTGATGTTGAGGAATAAGGAAATCATCGATTCTATCCAGTATGTGTAGCCCTCAAGTGAACCTGTAAAGATGTGCTAAACATGTTGCAGACTTCTTCAGACTCTCCTCCCCCTTCTTCCCACAGTCCCATCGACTCTCCGTTCCATCATCCGCCACACCATCCTCACTGACATTAAAACCTCCAACGCTAAGACGAAGAACCACCGTCTGAACCGCGTTGTTCAGTCCCTCTTGTTTGGCATGGTCGAAAGCGGTATGGGTGCCGAAGTAGTTGGTGACAAAGGAAGGAACAAGGGCAAGGGACGAGAGAAGGGTGGTGAGGCCATGTGGGCTGTCATGATGGTCAAGGAGTTATGGAGGAAGGGCGTCTGGACAGATGCCAAGACAGTATCGATCGTCTCCCTTGCTGCGTTCCACCCCAACACCAAGGTTCAGTCCGCCGCTCTTCATTTCTTCCTCGGGTCAGAGAATGAGGACGAGGATGATTCAGAAGATGAGGATGAAGTGGGAGAGGCCAGAAGGGATGTGAGAAAGATGGAGCACAGGATGGAGGTTTCGCGAGGAAAGAGAAAGAAGGAGAAGCAGGTTAAGCAGTTGAAAAGAGAGGCTTCCAAGGTAAGCTATTGGATTATATTCACCGTTTTTACAATGGCTAACGTTACTGTGCAGAAACGTAAGAAGAGGGCTGAAGGTGCGGGTGTCACTCCCAACTTCCCCGCTCTGGAGCTTTTGCAGGACCCTCAAACCTTTGGCGAAAAGCTCTATGACAACCTCCACAGACATGGTACGTGCTTTTCCTCATCTCGAATAGATGTTGGCTTACTCTCCTTTAGATAAAATCTATTCTCTCGACCACAAAGTTCTCATCATGCAGCTCCTCTCCCGTGTCATGGGTGTCCACAAGCTCTGTGTTCTTGGCTTTTACAGCTACATTATCAAGTACCTCACCTATCATCAGCTTCAAGTCACTCTTATTCTCGTCTCCCTCGCTCAATCTGTACACGATCTTACCCCACCCGACGTCCTCACGCCTGTTATCCGCAAACTAGCGCAAGAATTTGTTCACCCCGGTGTCGGCGCTGAAGTCATCGCTGCTGGTTTAAACGCGATCAGAGAAGTCTGTCGAAGGCAGCCGTGGTGTATGGAGGAAGACTTATTGGGTGATTTAATTGAGTACAGGAAGAGTAAAGATAAGGGAGTTGTGACTGCCTCAAGAGGTTTGTTGCAGCTCTTCAGGGAAGTGAATCCCGGTATGCTCAAGAGGCGAGAAAGGGTGTGTCTTATCCTTAACATAATAAGCAAGATGGCTAGCTAACAGTGTCAAATAGGGTAAAGCCGCCAGCATGGGTCTCATTGGTTCCCAAGTCCTTGCCTACGGTCATTCTGCCGATGCCGCCGAGGGTATCGAAGGTCTCGAGTTGCTCGAAGAACACTACGCCAAACTCCGTAAGGAAGCCAATGGCGATGTCGGTGACGGATCCGATGTTGAGATGGATGTCGGCGAGGATGATGATGAAGGGTGGGAAGGCTGGGAGGCCGAGTCTGATTCCGAAGCTGATTCAAATGGATGGGAAAGCGTTAGTAGTGGAGGAGAAGATTTGGAGATCAGTGATAGTGAAGATGAGTCAGACAAGAGGAGGGATAAGAAAGATAAGCGGGAGAAGAAGAGGTTGGCTAGGGGTAAAGGGAAGGCCAAGGCTGAGGATGGAGAAACTGATGAGGATGAAGAGATGGACGATGCGGTCTCTGTGGCGGCCACCGAAGCTACCGAGGCGTCTCAAACCACCAAAAAGCTGTCCTTACTCGCTCAGCAAAGGGTGCGTTTGTTTGACGTCTATGCTAAAACTTATACTGATCCTCCTTTACATAGATTCTTACACCTGCAGACTTTGAGCTTCTTAACGAACTCCGTCTCAAGGCGGCCAAAGAGCTCGCTGCTGCCGGCGGTGGCTCCGCTGCCAAGCGCAAGCTTGCTGCTTTGGAAGCCTCCAAGCGACATGTTGGCGAAGACGAAGCGGACCGATTCCTTACCGAGGCTGAGATTCTGGGACCGAGAAAGAAGGCCAAGGCGACTTGGGAGGAGAGGATGGAGAGTATTCAAAAGGGACGAGAAGGCAGAGAGAAGTTTGGTAGTATGAAGGGCAAGAAGAAGAAGGCGGCCCCTAGCAGTTCTACAAACAAGGAAAAAGCCAAGAACAAGCCTATCATGATGGCTTTGCAGTGAGTATAATTGATGATCTGGGCTTTGATTGTTGAACTGACAGCATGATAGCTCCAACAGGGTTGTTTCCAAGAAGAAAGCTTCCTTGCGAGACAAGCAAATCAGGCTTCGTGCGGCTATCGAAAAGCGCAAGAAACAAAAGCATTAGTTTCTGGCATCTCTTTTTGGTGTTTTCATATATTTCTATCCGCTGTGGCATGCATTACCTGTACGAACGTGTCTAGTTCTTTTTCAAAGATGGGATCATCGTCTCATAATGCTCAACTGTTTGCTGCAGCTCACTGGCCCTTTCTCGCAAACTATCAATAGCACCTTTGGACATGCCACCGTTCTCCGCGTTAATGATGATAGACTGAATAGCGCTAAAGTTGTCAGAAGCTTCTTTCCAGGCATTGTAGTCGTCCCCGGGTGTGGATTCAGTAGTAGGCTGGCTCCGACGAGAGCCGTCCAAAGAGATGAGTTCTGTGCCTTGGGTTGAGCGATCTGTGTCTTGGGACATAGCTATGCTTTGATGGCGGGTGTGGGGAGGGCTATTGCATAGCTGCTGTCTGGTTTTATATGCATCAATCCATTATGGCGGAGTGCAACATCTTTCGAAGTCGTCGAGAGAAAGGATGTTGTGGCATTTGTTGTTTACGTGTGGAATTGCCCGAAATGGCAAGAACCGATGTTCCCTGGCGGCGCGCTACATCAGCAGATCCGGGTCCTCCTATATCTCCTGTTATTATTGCTACACCAGGAAGGAAGGAAGAACGCGCAGGAAGGAAGAAAGAACGAACGAGAGAAAGAAAGAGGCAGCAGAAGAAATGCCCACAACTCACACAGAGCCTTCCACCGAGGCACCCGCCATGAGTCCACAAAACACAACCCCCGGACCCGCACACACAACATCCATCGACCACAACACCGCGACAGCAACCGACACTCAACAACCATCCACCGGCTTGCAACCTTCCATCCTGCCCCCTGTAGCTACTCCAACGACACAGCATCCAGTTTCTGCTGCAGAAATGACCAAGGACGGAGGTGCAACTGCCGCCCAGCCTTCCACGGCTCAGACAACTCTGCCTGAATCTGGTACAACATCTACAGCCATCAAGTCTACGGAAGGAGAGACAGGCAAAGGTACTCCCCTGGAGAACTTGTCTCGTAGATTATCAAACAAGACTCCATCGACTACCGCTTCCTCTGCACCCCAAACAACGGCCGAAAAAGCAGACCCAAAACCGGCTTCATCACACACCCAACCTACCACCTCTACGTCAAAAACGACGGTCAACACGCCTGCATCCCCCAGTGTTAATGGGGCCACAAAGTCAAAGGCGGCTCCTATATCGAATACAACTGCACCCAAGGCCGGGCAAAAGAAGAAGAGGAAGCGGAAGGGTTTGGCGGGTATTTTACTCGCGCTCGGATGTTTATCGGTCGACGAGTTTGAGGAGGAGCCAAGCAAATCTAGCAGCACGACTGCGAGCACAGGGCCTGGTAAAAGTGCCGGTGCTGGCGCGACAACCGGCACGAGCACAAAAGCCGATGTGAGTGCCAAACCGACGTCAGGTGGTGTTGGCGTGAGCTCGGGTGTTGCCAAAGCACCAAACGGTAGCGTCGCACCTGCTCCGTCAGACCCGTCAGCAGCCAAAATTCAAGACGCCACTGTAGGGGCTGAACAAAAGGTGGATGCAACGGGCCCAACGGATTCCACGGTTGTTGCTGAAGGACCGACTGAAGCCCATAAAGGTGTCGTCTCCAGTGAACAAGTGGTTGTGCCTCCGACTGAACCTCATACTCTTCCAGAAGATGAGGTGAGTTATCCCTTGCTGTTGAGCTTGGACGAAACTGACACGGTGTAGACCGCTGGTGTAACGTCTTCGGCTGTCCAGCCTCCTGGAGGAGGCTCTGCCCTCCTCGGCACCCCGTCTAAACACGTCTCTCACCGCGAATCTGAAACCAACCTTGGTACATCCAGTAATGAGCGTACAGAGACAAGTGGAGGGTACTCGGACATTAGCAATTCTGAAATGGTTGACGAAAGCACAGGACAAGGAGGAGATGAACTCGGAGAAGATTATCTTGAGTATGATGACGAAGAAGATAGATTAATTGAACAAGGTGGAATTGGAATTCCTGTAGACGAGGTGCGTTCATCAATGCTAACATCAAATGCGGGACTAACCGCTTCACATCAGAATGGCAACCCTGCACCTTTATTACCCCCCGTAGCTGCCAAGCACCGTGGACGAAAGTGTCTCGTGCTCGATCTCGATGAGACCCTGCTTCACAGTAGCTTCAAGGTGAGTCTTCATAGCGTGTGGTGGACTTTGTTGATTTTAAGCTAAGGGCGAAAATCAGCAATTGCCCACAGCGGATTATATTGTACCGGTAGAGATTGAATCTCAAGTGCACAACGTTTATGTCATCAAGCGACCGGGTGTCGACCACTTTTTGACAGAAATGGCAAAGATATATGAGATTGTCGTGTTCACTGCTAGTTTGTCCAAGGTAAGTCTTCGCTCACATATTAAATTTTGGACTCTGGCTAATGTGGCTTAGTACGCTGATCCCGTCCTTGACATGCTTGATGAGAACCGTGTCGTAGCCCATCGTCTGTTCCGTGAAAGCTGCTACAACCACAAAGGAAACTATGTCAAAGTACGTCCCTATACTTATATGATCACACCCTTAGATGGTTTTTCCTAACTATCCATACAGGATTTATCCCAACTCGGCCGTGACATCGAACACTCCATCATCATTGACAATTCACCTGCCTCATACATCTTCCACCCTAATAACGCCGTCCCTGTATCCACTTGGTTCAGCGATCCCCACGATAGTGAATTGACCGATCTTTGCCCCTTCCTTGCAGACCTCGCCACTGTCGACGACGTTCGTGGTGTCCTTGATGGACGAATCTAGACGTTCTAGAAAGCATCTCACCTTATATCCGCGAGGATCGTCGATACCCATCTTCCCTTCTTTTTTGGGATCTGATCAGGAGGACATTAGAGTGTATAAGGACTCATACGGCAAGCCTGGTTGCTCAACCTACGAAATTATAGCATCAATAACCCCCTATACCCAGAAGCCTTTGGGAGCTTGGTCGCATGTTTAGTTCTTTTCTTTAATCTCATTTGGTTCCACGTTACGATCTCAAGGCGTATGATGTATTATGTCGATCCCTCATAGTCTGTTTTCTAATCGTCTTTTTTATTTTCGTGGGTGTATACAGCTTAGGTACCCGCGCTTATATATCTCATACCCCCCACAAGACTGCCTTTTTTTATCTTTGCTTTAGTTTCAAAATGTTGAGTTATTCTGGAATCGCTTGTAGATACGTACAAAAACTTGGTTGGGACAGAGATTGCATTGACTGGGCCCATCGCATGCATCGTCGTCATACAGTACCGGTACAAGGATGTGGCATGAAGATTATGAAAGTCTCAGTAATGAAGCTCATCACCATCCATCAGAGTGGATAATTTCTGTGCCACTCGCCAAGATCATTGTACAACCGCAGATTTGCGCTATGTTGCTGACATAGATCAATTGCTGCTATGCGATCATGTTTCTTTGAATACAACTACATGCCGTCAATCCAACTTATCGACCTTGTGAAGCTATTATACAATTCCACTTCGCCGCGCACTGGCTCGTATTACAGTTTCAAAAGCCCAGTACTTTGTTTCTGAGAAGTTGTTTTGTCAGTAGGAGAATTGCGGCATTGTGGGTACAAATAGGAATTGACTTACGCCTGTTCCAGTATGTGACGTTCCCCAGGAGTAAGCTGACCACTGACATCAAACGGCTCAAGGCCCATGCTCCATGAGACCGTCAATTTAACCATTCTCATCACCTATTATGAGAGATAACTTACGCTTGTTTACCTTCAATGCTTTCGATATCTTCCATCTTGCCTCTACCCACAAATTGGCTCTCACCCACTCCACCAGGAAAGTCAGGCGCCGGCCTTCCCTCCATGAAAAGGCGTTTTTGGTCACGGATATAGTCCACGTTCTGGGGCGTGAGTGGAACCGCAGGGATGTAAAGGACTGCCGAAGGTCCTTTTCCTTTGTGCATGGACTCTACAGAATGGATCATATCTTATTGCTGCCACGTTAGTGACAGCTTTAGGTGACTGATTAGGGGGTTACTTGCCTCCGTGCCACCATGCTTGGTCTCCAGGCTTAACCCTTGGAATGCTGATCATAGTTCTGCCCAATTCGAGATGAGGATGAGTTTCGTCATTATACTCTTGGCTCCTGGCAATAGGCGAATTTGGGAAACGTGAAGTCTCAAAATCAAGCTCCCAGTTGGATGCTGAAAGGTATTCCTCTCTAGGAAGCTCTGCTCGAGACTGTTTCTCCCTTTAGATATTATGAGCCATGCACATACGCTGAAATGAAAGGAAGCGCTTACCGGAAAAGGGGCCTCATCATAGTGTAAGCTGTAAGTTCTTTGATGAGTGGGTAGATCTTCAAGGTTCCTTCAGTGGGACAAGTATCAGACATGGATGTCCAGCCTTGGAAGGCTCTGAAAACCCCGCACTGCAATAGCATCAGCTAATTCTGTTCGATATGACTAAGTAAGAAGAACACTTACAGCTCCGGGACCATCATACATGCTCTGTTTAGCCAAAGCTCTCTCGCCAATAGTCCAAGCGTCGTATTTCTCCCATTCGCCTTCCAAACAGCGCTGGTACACTTTTCGGTAAGTCTCATCCTCCCACCTTTCAATGCTGCCTCCATCAGCATGTGGACCCAGGGCAAACTGTGCATCCCCTGGATGTCGGATACGAAGTCGATCAGCATAGGTGAGGGGAGTATTCAAAGAAACTGGAGCATCTGATGATGGGAAAATAATGAGAGAAGGGCTCGTTGGGTTGCCATTGATCGAAGGTGAGAGCGCGCAGAGAGCTGTGTCTTGGACCAGCTAGGGACTTATTAACTTTCCTATAAAAAGCAAGTTGACAAAAACCTACTATAGTTCGGATACCTGCTTGTCGTTCTCTGAGAAGCCTTTCACCGAGGGGTTCTTTGCAATGTGTGCCTTGACATCCTCAAGCCATTTAAGCGCTGTTTGTTGGTCGACCACTTGTCGAATAATCACTGCGCCGCAATTTTTGATACAAGCGTTAAGTTCGTCACTTTGACCATTGATGAACTCATTATATGTCGTTTGGGGGATAATCTAATTATATTATTAGTCAAACAAGTGGCGAAATAATGATAAAGACGCCAATAAAGCTTACGTCTTGCTGTTTCTATTCAATCTCTTTGGAGGCCTCAGCCAACCTCTCCGTCAAAGTTTTCCATCCGGCGATGAGCCTTCTCTGGTTAGCCTCATCACCAATGATGGTGCGTTTGAGTTCAGCAAAGCGGGGAGGAAATGGCTTCTCTGCTTCGCCTGATAGCGAAGCGAATACAGAGCTGATCTGCAATCAAGGTTAACTCCCACTGCATACCTACAATAATAGCAATAGCAGTAGTTTACTCTGCTCACCGAGAAACTTACATTGCCTTCTTCGCGTTCTTTGCGAGCCGCTTGGCCCATCATAGAAGACGGAGACAGTCCGATGGTAGTCGTCGCAGCTCTATGAGTCTGTATACCTCTGCAATGTACTTGAAGAAGGATTCTTCTTGATATATTCAAAGTCTTGAGCATTTTCAAAGACACTTGTATGCTTGATATGGTGGATTGCAGATTTGCGGTTGGCATGCTTCCTCTGGGAGAACTGCCCATGTCTGTATATATTTTACATGGGAGAAAAGATATACAATGGCTTTGCCGTTTTACCGTTAGTAGAGGAAGAAAGAAGGGAAGATACAAATCTCTGGTAGATGCACGTTGAAAGAGATCATTTTGCAGTTTAACCAACCCATCATCATCGGCCGCCGCGTGTTTCTTATTTGTACCTACGTTCGAGCCGTTTGCGCTGCTATGCCCACATGTTTGTACTTTCATCGATTCTGCCGATTTTGAAGATATTATGCGTGCGATGATGGCATTGTTAGGGTGCACACGTTTACGTTACTAGTACATAGCGAGCACCTTTTTCGTCTCGTTGTAGGATGAACCACTAGTATTGGCGCTTAGGTGGATCCTAATATGATTGGGCTCCGTGAACACCGTAACTCCATACCATGTAGACCATTTCCAAACAGGTTAGGCTCCAGTTCCCAAGCTGAGGGCGATATATGGGTGGATGGTGCTGGATTAATTGAGCGGAATGAAGATAGAAGAGCTGAACAGATGGGAAGCCCGCCTAAAAAACACTGTCTGCCACTCGAAGTTTATTACCGAAATTTGATCCCGTTCATTGGTCGTTCTTGCCACCCATTTCCGTAATGCCATGCATTAACAACATTTCCACTTATATTGTCATCCTCAAAATGTCCATGAACAAGGAGTCCCTCACAGATGAGGAAGCTATCCAGCTTCGTCTTCAACTCGGCCTTTCAGCCCCCGGCGCAGCTGCGGCAGATGGCGGAGAACCACCTGTCGACACAGATGCCATCGCGGAGGAGAACTATGCGCAAAGGAAAGCAGAAATGAAGCGCGAGAAGGAGGAAAGGGAGCTCAAGGAGCGTATAGAGAAGTAAGTAATGTCTTCAAATCGTTGTCTCTACAGATTGACAGCGGTAGTTCATCAAGAGAACAAACCATTGACGAGATCCATTGTTTCTTCTTTTAGAGCTCGTAACAAATCAGCCCTCAATGCCAAACTCAAGGGTACAACTCTTTCCGCTCCCTCGACGGACGATAGTCTCGATGCCAAGACTTGGATCAAAAAGCAAAAGAAGCGTGAAAAGCAACGTGCGCGGGAGATTGCTGCGATGCAAGCTCGAGACAAGGAGGAGCAGGACAGGCTGATGTATGGGGAAGAAGATCTCGCAGGCCTTAAGGTTGGACATGGAGTAGAGGAATTTGAAGAAGGAGAGGATGTGATCCTTACATTGAAGGATACTGGAGTGTTAGAAGGTGGAGAGGATGAGTTGCAAAACGTCAACCTTGTGGAAGATGCTGCGATCAAAGCTGCCAAGGAGAGAAAACGCAAGGCCCAGCAAGCGTACACGGGATATGATGATGAGGAGTTTGAGGAGAATCGAATTGGCAAACGAGCGGATGTGTTGGGCAAGTATGATGAAGACTTTGCCACCGGAAAGGTTAGGACGGAGGGATTTAGGCTTGGAGCACCTGTAGAGAAGAAGATGAAGATTCAGGATGAGGATGAACAGATGGGCATTGCTCCAGCTCGAAAAGTCAAGCTCAATTTGGACTACACAAAAGAGTTTGAAGTGTCGGACTATGCCAAGGAAGGCGAGGCAGGGTTCAAGAAGCCCAAGGTATGTCACGCGCCATTTCCTTATGACATGCGGCTGCTGATTCACCACCGACAGAAAAAGAAGGCCAAGAGATCTATTCGCCGTACCGAAGCTGAAGAGGATACAATGGAAGTTGACGGAGAACCCACATTCACCCGAAGGGTCGTAACCGAAGGCCCAGACAATCTTGTAGACGACGAGGACCTACAAGCTGCCCTTTCTCGTGCCAGACGTGCCAACGCGAAGAAGAAACCCAAGGTCAAACCTGAAGATGTTGCCGCGCAGATTGCTCAGCGGAAGCAAGAGGAAGGAGAGCAAGTCAAGGAGGAGGATGGAGAGGAAGATGGGAGAATCACCTTTGACGAGACGTCAGAATTTGCCAGAAACGTGTCTTTGGAGTCTCGGGCTATTTCTGTCAAGCGCGAGCGTATTTCTCCCCCACCATCTGGGATAACACCTGCTGCTGACTCCGGTCCATCCGAAGAACCTGTCGTGGTCAAAATTGAGCGCCGTGAAGAAGGAGAAGTTGACGACGAGGATGATGAGATGGGTGAAGAAGAAGCAGATCTCGCAGAAATTGCCGCTAGAGAAGGGATGTCACTTGAAGAGTATAGGGAGAAGATTGATAGGCAGATGAGAGAAATGGAAGAGATGAAAAAGGAAATGAAAGATGAAGTAAGTCATTCTCTCTCTTCGCTTCAAGTGGAAACTTACGGTGTGAATCAGAGTGAGCTCGAACCCACTGTTGGCCAAGGTGTGGCTGGTGTCCTGGCCCTTCTCCGACATCAAGGTGCCCTCAAAGCTCGCACAGCCGAAGACGAAGAGCGCGAGCGCGTGCAAAAGCAAAAGGACTTGTGGCTCGCAGATTACCGTCGACGTATGGCTCAGCGCGAGTTGGAAAGGATTCAGGCTAGGGGCGGCAATAAGGATCAGGCACAGAGGGAATGGGAAAACAGGATGAGGGAGCAGCAAGAGGCGAGAGATGCGTTGGATATCTACAAGAACTACAAGCCTGACGTGAATATTGCGTATCACGACGAGTTCGGAAGGCGTAAGTATAAATCTTTTTATCCCATTCTCGGCGCCAGCTAACTCGTTGATTGTAGAAATGACACCCAAAGAAGCGTGGAAGAGTCTTTCTCACAAGTTCCACGGCAAAACCTCAGGTCGAATGAAGACCGAAAAGCGTCTCAAGAAGATTGCTGAGGAACGCAAGCAACTCACCATGAACTCCTCGGATACTCCTCTCGGTATGACGGACGCCTTTTCTCGCCGACAGCAAATGACCGGTGAGGCGCACATGGTCTTGAGTGTTGGAAACAAACAGTCGGTGCAGGCGGGTAGCAGCAAAAGACGTTAGATGAGGAGCTCACAAAAAATATCGTTGTATCACTATCTTTAAATGCATTATTATTGCCTTCACTTGTACAAGTAACGTATCTGTAGCCCTTATCTGGGTATAAGCTCTATCAATACAACCAAGCTAATGATCAGACCAAAACGTCTATGACGCGTTTCTGGGCATAGTAGCGAAAGGTGTACGAGTTGGAGGTTCAGGGAATCCTGTTCGCTTGATTGGGTCGCTTGACACTGATGGCGATCTCGCGAAGATGTTCCTTCCAGCATCTATCGGTTTCTTTAATCCCTCTTCTGCCTTCTCACTAGTCATATTGGCGTTTACGCCTATTGGCTTGGAGGCATAGGTTTTGTCAGAGATACCTCTTTGAGGAGTGAAACTGGGTCGCGTTCCGAATGGCTTGCGAGGAGAGATGACTGATGCAGGCGGAAGCATGATAGCTTCAGCAGGTTTGTGGGCGAACTCAGCATCATCAGCCTCTCGTAGACGCTTTTGCCCTGAGCTCGGAACGGTTGGAGGGGAGAAGATGTTAGGGGGAATTGTATGGGGCGTTCGTGTAGCAGCAGTTGATAGCGCTAGCGCTGGGGATTGAGTCGGGGCCGAGGTAGACATTGGCGGAGGAGGCATCGCCGTCCGCTGGGCTGCTACTGAAGACGCAGGTTGCGAGCGAGCGACAGGGGCTAGAGCGATTGGTTGACTGCTCATGAGCTTGTTGAGAGCGGTGTTTAGCTCCAGCTGAGCCTGATCAAGCTGTCTCTGAAGTTTGCCAATCTTCCGCTCAAGCTTAACATTGGCCTTGAATGCTTCTCGAGTCTGATCGTCTGCTTCATCGACCTCTTGATTTTTCTGAGTAAGTGAGGCCTCAAGATCTGCACATATGGTCAGCTGTATCAAGGCGTTTCTATCTATCCAGTTGCTTACCTTCGATTCGCTCCTTCAAATCCGCAACAAGCTGCTCATCAGCTGAGGAGACAGAGGAGATCGTCGCCTTAGCAAGTTTCTGCTTGACTTCCACATTCTCAGCCCTGAGATTGTCAATGTCAGCCTGCTTGAAGGCAGACTCCTTGACAGCTTGCTCAAGCTTGCTTGTAGCGGCCGTGAGCTCTTCTTGGATTATGCCTAAGTCTCTAGTACTATGATAATATCAGCTATCTAGGCTAATCCCCATCAAGGTGCTCGCTTACAGTTTGCTGATCTCTTGTTCCCTCTCAGACAGACTCTTTTCCATGCCCATCCGAGCCTCTGTGGCCTGCTCCATCTCTGCCGTTCTTCTGGCGTTAAGGTCTTCCTTTTCAACCATCGTCTTTTCCAACTGACTAGACGCATCAACCAACTCCTTCTTTACCCGCTCAGTCTCTCCCATGCAATGGCCAACCTCGGCCTGAAGCTGCCGAATCCTTTCCTCAGCGGCTGTTGCTTTTTCTTCGAAGACAGAAATTTGAGCGCGAAGAGTCTGCCGTTCACTGTCGACATCCTGAGAAGCTTTCTGGAGAGCAGAGATATCATTCTGAAGTTGCGAGATCGTGACTTGATGTTCTTCCAGTGCAATTCCAGCTTGATCTGATTTAGATCGTTCCGCAGCAAGTTCAGCGGCTAGAGCATTTGATTTATTGATCATCTCTTCGAGTTCAGAAGATTTTTCCTTCATATCATGGCCCATTAGGGCAAGGCGCTCTTCCAGTTCACGCCTTGTAGTGTCCAATGCTTCCCTCTGAGCCTCCACATCCGCAAAGCCATCTGCTAACGTCTTCTCCGCTGCGGTCAATTCCTCAAGTAATTGCTCTTTCTCTTGTGTCATTCGTTCCAACTCGGCGCCTCTGTCCACCATTTTTTGCTCCAGTTCGACAACCTTGGTGGTCAAAGCTTCGGTTTTGATTTCCTTTTCGAGCTTGTTAGCTGTCAGCTCCTCCTCCAACTTCTCAAGCTTAGAGACGAGCTCTGTGTTATGTGCCTCGATCTCACGGATACGTTCCTCTTTCTCGGCGATCTGAGCTTCAACAGTAGCCAAGCTCAAAATAGACTCAGCTGCTAAGACACTGGCGCTTTCTGCCTTAGTAAGTTGGGATTGAAGATTGTTAACAGAGGCAAGAGCATCATCAAGCTCCTTGCGGACAAGCTGCTCATTGGCCTTGGCTGAATTAAGCTGGCTTTCAACTTCAGTCTTCTCATATTCAAGCTCGGCGATGCGCTTATCATCCGCAACTTTCTTCTTCTTTGCCTCTATTTCTGAAACGAATAATTGACGCTCAGTTTCTCGAGATTTGTGGAGGATTTCTCGAGCGAGACGCAACTGCGATTCCAGGTTCCTGACATGTCGGTGATGCAAAATCAAAGCCAAGATGCAGCCTTGCAAGGCCTCTGGGTCTGCTCCTTGAGCCTTGATCTCGTGGAGTTCGGAGAGTAGTTTTTCGCGTTCTTCTTCGAGCTCCGCATTCTCCGCCATGGTCTCTTCCTGGGCGGATTGCAAGAGAGTAAGATTGGCCTGGACCTTGCTGAGGTCATTGGTGAGAAGCGTGATGCGAGCTACATGAGACGAGAGGAGAGGATTAGCGTGCACCGTGGAACGAGAATAAGAAACGTACCATCCCGCCTATCGATCTTGGCCTGCAGGTTTCTCTCTGTTTGCAGGTTCTGCAACATGGTAATGGACATACCAGAAGTAGAACGCCTGTGAGAATGCCTTCGGTTCTGGGAAGAAACAGCTCCCGCCAAGTCTTTTGGCAAATCACTATCCTCCTCTTCCGGTACGGAAGCCCTAGATTCTGGCCTATCGCTGAGCTTCTTACTCTGTGCCATATGATGAAGCACGTTGGTGAGCTCCGTTTGAAGTAATCCAGCTCGAGCTTCAACCTGTTTGAGATTAGCTTCTTGGGCTTGTAGCTGAGATTCAAGCTCAAAGACTCGAGTTTGCTGAGTTGATACAGCTTCATGAGATGAAGATAGCTCATGCTCAATATCAGCAAGCTGCTTGGCAAGCTTCTCTTTCTCATTTGCTACCTCTCGAGTTGTCGCGATTGCGTCACCGAACTCGACGTCCTTTTCAGCTAACGCTGCCCGGAATTCCTCCATCTCCTGTTGCAATCGCTCACATATTGCAGATGTCCTCTTTAGCTCCTCACGAGCTTTTCCAACTTCTTCAATGGCCGTCTCCTTTTCAGCGTTCGCCGCTCGCACCGCAAAGTGCCTTTCGTTCTGTACGAAAGAGATGTTATGTCGAAGCTCATCTCTCTCAATTCGAAGACGTCCGATTTTCTCTTCAAACTTGTGGATCACATCGACATCTTTGGTATTGGGTTGTGGGGCATCCTGAATCAAGTTTTGGAGAGTATCAATGTGGATCTGGGCATTTGACAATGCTTTCTGAGAATCAGCTTCGATAGCAGCAAGCTCCGACTCGTGCTCCTTCTTGGCCAACTGCAGGGCTTCCTCCAAGGCCTCTTTTTCCTTGCGGAGCTGGATCCGTTCGTCGTCATTTTCGCTGACATTCTCTGCCGCAGACTCGTCTAGCTTACACTCCAACTCTGCTACCTGATTTCGAAGAGTAATGACAGTAGTCTCGGACTCTGCAAGGCGGCAACTTGTCTGTTCTGACAACCTGTTAACTTCTGCAAGTTCTGTGGTTTTGTCCCGCACGAGTTGTTCCAGCGACGTGAGTTCGGTGTTGAGAGTCTCCAGCTGTGTATTTAAAGATCTGGAGCAACAGTTTATAAGCATCATATTAATCAATCTTCATAGAGTGACAGTAAGAAACTCACTCAATCGCCTCCTTAGACTGAGCTCGGTGAACTTCCAGTTCCTCCATTGAGATTTCAACTTTCCGCTGGGAGTCTGAAACCTTGTGCTCCAGCTCCTGCACCATCCTTTCTGAAGCTTCTCGGGTTTCTTCAGCCACGGCAAGTCGGTTAATGAGCTGCGCATTCGCCGTCGTGCGGTCCGAAAGTTCTTGTGACACTCTGCTGATTTCATCCTGCAACTTCTTGATGGACAACACATGTTCATCAAACTCGGCATCGTCATGGGACCTGCTAGCAAGGCTGACTTCAAGGGCCCGGCGCTGTTGAAGAACCTCCTCGAGCTCTCGATTTTTGTTCTCAAGTGAAACTCCAAGTTCAGTAAGTTGCTTGGCAGTGGAAGCGGCTTCTTCTCTAGCAGAAATGGCGGCAGCCTGGTGCTCGTTCAAACTCGCTTGAACTTGAGCAAGTTGTTCGATGATTTGTTGAGCATTGGCTTCTTTGATGGAAAGATCGTCACGAGCCTTTTGAAGATCAACTATTACAAACTGGTGTTGGGCTTTGATACTCTGTCAAATCAAAGTCAACTTTCACTGATAGTCCTCCGGACACTTTCCATACTCACCTCAATTTCGGTCTGCCCTCGCAAGTGTTGCTCTCGAAGAAGTTGCTCAGATTCTCTCAAAACTTCCAACTCCTTGGTTTTCTCGGCAAGCTGGGCCTCAATCCTCAAGGTCCCCTCCTCATGCGCCCGGACCTGCTTTTCGAGGTCATCAATTAATGCTGCCTTCTCCTCTTCAAGCGCCGCCACAAGGCCAGGATCAGCAGCCTGTGAGTCAAGGGAAGGGCTACCAGGCAAAGGAACGGCCGCTCTCATCCTAGCAAGCTCCTCATCCTTTTCAGCCAAAAGTTCATCATTCTCCTTGACCAGGCTCTCAAGGTACTCCTTGTCCCGCAACGCTTTTTGCAAGTCCCGCCGTACCTGACGAA
This sequence comes from Cryptococcus deneoformans JEC21, assembly GCF_000091045.1. NCBI lineage: Eukaryota > Fungi > Basidiomycota > Tremellomycetes > Tremellales > Cryptococcaceae > Cryptococcus > Cryptococcus deneoformans. The sequence continues at coordinate 994,166 of NC_006694.1, forward strand.
GTTCAGAGTCTCCTGACCTAGAACCAGCGGTGGTAGAAGAAGCGGCCTTGGACCTTGCAAGTTCGACCTCGAGGGCATTGATCTTAGCGAGAGAAGCCTCGTCAACAAAGGACGCGCTGTTTGAGGCAGCTTCAAGCTGTTGCCGAGTTTGTCTTTCTTCTTCAAGTTCTTCCTTCAGCTTTTGTACCAGTTGGGCTTTTTCTTCCAGCCTAGCCATCTCTGAAACATGATGCTCGACTTCTCGCTCCTTCTGGGCTAGCTTCTTGCTCAGTTCCTCCTTCTCTGCTCTGGCATCCTGAGCCGTTTTCTTGAGTTCATTCAATTGCTTCATGTCTACCCCTCCATCAGAACGGCGGTAATATTCAAGCTCCCCGTTGAGCTCGTACATCTCATTCTCAAACCTCTCGGCGGTCTTCCTGGCAGAGATCTCGGCGGCAAGCTTTTCGTTGACCGCCTTGTCATATTCTCGCTTAGTATTTGCCAATTGCGTTTTGAGTTTATCCACTTGAGTTTCGAGATCGCGAAGGTCTGCGGCAGTGACCGATGCCCTTGGTTTTGAACTTTTCTGAGGAGATTCAGGGTTGAATGAGTCGGAAGTTGTAACATTTTGCGGCGAGAGGCTCTCAAGTTTTGTCTGCAGCGATTATCAGAATAACTAGCAGACGTGCTGAATACAACTTACTTTGAGCTCAGCATTTTCGTTTTGCAAGGCCATCAGTCGGTTCCGCTCTCGATGACTTAGAGGCTAAAGGCATTGTTAGTGTAGCTCTGTCTATAGCACTGGAGCCACGGACCTCATCTGACCCCCACGAGTCCCCCGAAGATGCTTGGTGCCTCAATCTGTCCTTCTCATCTTCTGTTTTCCTCAAGTTGTCTTCCAACTGTTTGATTCTTGCTTGTTGACTCTTAATCTGCGTAGCCGCCCCGTCGGACCCTCTTGACAAAGCTTCATCCAGTGCTTATAGATAATTTAGCACGACAGAGCATTTAATATAGTAGTAGCACCTACCATCCTGAATGTTTGCCTTCTCTTTCTCTTCTTTCTTCAACTTCTCTGATGTCTGCATTAAGCTGGCCTCAAGATTGGATAATTTGAGTTTAAGCTGGGCCAGTTCCTATGTTTTCTTGGTCAAAACGACAAAAAGAATTCTATAGAATAGCATACATTTGTTTTAGCCAGTGAATCGTTCTCTGCTTTCAATGCTCGATCTGCTTCATCGCGCAGCTGGTTTTCAAGGTCAGTGTGCATCTTCAACAATCATCCAGGAAGACATGCGAACTTTGTATTCTGCGGTTTGCTTCGCCCTCTTAGCCTCTTCCAGATTCTCCTGCTTCTTCATCTGCTCATTCTTGATGGAATTTAATTCATGATCTGCCAGCAAGGCACGTCAGCATTCCAGTTTATCAAGTTTCGTTATGAGGCGAAGGTCAACCACTCACCTTTATGGCTTAATTGCCTCTGAAGCTGGGTGATCTTGTGTTCGAGCTCACCAGCTCCTATGAAGGACATTTTTCCCAGGGTATTTGGGTCTTACCTAAACCTGGGAATGGGAGAGTATACTTGTTGCAGTAGGAAGAGAAAGAGGAATTAAAGTGGCAGTCTGACGGAGCAAAAGCAATCGCGTTTGTTTGTTTGTCTTTTTGTGTATTACGTAACCGTATTTCATGAAGATTGTGGTTGTAGTTATAATCAGCGTAGGTCATGCCTGGACGGAGAATAGTCAGTTGCAGTTCATTATTCAGGCTTCGTTTTCTACTATTAACCTATGGGGAATCCCATTGCACGTACTAATTCCCTGGGAATGTCTATCTTGGTTGCCTCTTACTTGCATTCATATCCATATAGCCTTGAAAGCTACTTAATATTGGTATTATTTTATACAACAGCGCGCAACGATCCTCAGATCATCGGTCCTGGCCGACGGGTTGCGGGATCAAAAAAAAAAAGGTGTGACCGTGGGAGCGGGAAGTCCGGATAAGGAGTGTGTGTGTGGCCGAAGGTGTTTGATTTCAGGAAAATGCTCGGTTGGCATGTGTATGTACCATCATGTGCTTTGTCTCTCAAACGACGTACCTAGCTCCGGCCTTTCCATATTTTCCATATCAGTGACGGTTATTTGTAGCCAGTGCCTATCTGTCTATAGCCTCTTCCTCTTTTCATTGCGAAATAGAAGACCAGATAATTCCCCGAGTACATCACCTTTTTTCATCAACACATTATTAAATCCATTGACAACCACAGTACATAATAACTATGACAGAGACCGCATCATCTGTAAGCTTTCTTCCCATAAATCTCTCCCCTAGACGACATACCGTTACTTCTCTTATGGCACGAGTAGAATATCGCCTATGCTAAAGTACTGACCAATGTGCCTTCACCTTCACACTCTTATCTCCATCTCCGCAAACCACTTTTGTGGCATTTGCTACACAATATCTCAGAAACGCCGAGTTGTTTTGATGGAGGAGCGTACAACTGAGTTGTATAAGTTGAGAGGACAAGTTCTTGAAGGTGTTCGAGCTCGTGCTCAAGAACCCCAAAAGAAATCGGACAGGTTAAGGGGGAAAGTGGGTATTATTACTGGGGTTGGGCCTGAGACCGGAATCGGGGTAAGCTTTTTGACAGAAAGGAAGAAATACGTTGATGTCATGTGTAGACAGCTGCTTCTAAACTCTTTGCAAAAGAAGGCATGTCGTCATCCTTTGTGCAGATCTTGAGAGTATGCTGAACGACACATTATACAGGTATTGAACATCTTTATCTGCTTGATTATAACGACAAAGGTCTTCCGGAGTTGGTTTCGTATCTGAAGGAGCACTATCCAAGGACCAAAGTAAGCCAACTAGCATCTCCCTAATGATAGACGACGAACCTGACAACGGAGATAGGTCACCTTTGTAAAAGGGGATGCCGCAGACCACAAAGCAGTATCATTTCTCGTCGATAGAACCCTGGAGGAAGAGGGTCATCTTGATTTATTCTTTGCCAATGCTGGTATCTCTCAGATCACGAAGCCGGTCAAGGGGAAGAGTGGGAATATCATGAGTTTTAGTCAACCTTTTAAAGATGTAGAAGAGGCAGAGTTCAACGAGATTATGAGGATCAACGCTTTAGGGTAAGCGTTGCTAAGTTTGAGGCAAAAACACTGGACCCATTACTAATTGATTCGTCAGAGTCTTCGTTGCTATCAAGTATGCCTCAATCGCAATGGCTAAATTGTGCCCTGAGAAGGGAAAGTCCATTCCTGGAGGCTCTATCGTGCTCACCGCGTCGAGTGTGTCTACTTTTCAACTCATGACAGATTCAGCACTCACAAGTGCCTGCAGTTGCCGGCCTCAAAGCCAACGCTGGTCCTATTCCCTACTCCGCCTCTAAAGCCGCTGTGATTTCTATGGCCCAAACTGCAGCTTATGCTCTTACTGGATTGAACATCAGGGTCAACGCTGTTTGCCCCGGTCTGATTGAAGTCAGTCCCTTAAACAGCCAGCAAGTTTTGCCCCATGAAAGAATGAACGCTAATTAAAGTGGATAGACTGACATGACCAAACCGATGTTTGATTTTGCCAGAGCAAGCGGTAATGACTCGAAGATCGGCCAGCTTAATCCCACTCTTCGTCAAGGTATTGGACACGGTGAGTTAACCGAATTGCGTCTTCGAGCATAGAATCGTTGACCAAGGGAGTAGAGGTGGCCCAGGCGGCGCTGTTCCTGGTATCAGGTGATTCCATTCAGTGACATTTTTGATTGAAAATGTGTTAACAATTCATACACAGATGAGTCCTCGTACGTCAATGGCCAGGCTCTGCCTGTTGACGGCGGCTTGAGTGCCAGTGTGCCGTACGTTCGCAGCAAGATTTAAAAATATCTTGTATGCTGGGTACAGTATTTATTGTAGCTGCCTTCTTTTAGAGACTTGCATGCATTGGGAACGTCGAGGTCATTTATCACCAATTCGTGTTAGTGCCTGGGGGGGCGGTCAACCTCCACCGAGCATGCTTTCGCATTTCGCCGGTCGCAATCGAAACCTGAGGCTCTTCTTCTTATCATCTCCTCTATCCTCCAATCTTCCAAATTTGACATCACCAACTAGTCCCGCATCTCCCTCACTCGAGCAATCGTTCAGGAAGACAGCTTTACATATAATGCCCTATTTAACAGAAGAGCAAAAGCAGCGATGGAAAGAGGACGGTTACCTCGTTTTGCCCTCGTTCTTCACTGACGAGGAAACCAAGGATATGCTCAATGAGGCCAAGAGGCTTTGTGGCGAGTTTGATATTGAGGGGCACCCTATGGTATGTGCTGTTGATTCGTACTTATTGAGCTTCAGACAGATTGATTCTACTATAGACGACATTTAAGACAGCGGCGGATGATGCACATATCGGAGATGAGTACTTTTTAAACTCTGGGGACAAGGTGAGCGAGCCTTTTGATACCGTTCTATTACTCACCATAACATGAGGTAGATCCGTTACTTTCTTGAACCAAGTTCCGTTACCCCAGCTACTGCCACTACACCTGCCAAACTCCTCGTGCCCCCAGCTCAATCAATCAACAAGATCGGCCATGCACTCGCCGTCCTCAACCCAGTTTTCCGCAAATACACACTAGAAACACCAAAGATGTCGAACCTAGCAAAAGAATTGGGAGAACAAGAGAGTCCGAGGGTGTTGCAGAGTATGGTTATTTGCAAGCAGCCGAGAATAGGCGGTGTTGGTGAGTTTTTGCGGAACGGTTTGGTGAGATATCGTTGCTGACTAGGCAGGCAGTTCCTTGTCATAATGACTCTACTTTTTTGTACACTGATCCTCCTAGCGCTATAGGTGCATGGATAGCTCTGGAAGAATGTACACCTCAAAACGGCTGTCTTGTACGTCCGATTCATAACGCTACCTGATGTCTATAGCTAATGTAGGGTTGGTCAGTCCTTTTTACCAGGCTCTCACCGATTATCACGAACTTCAACTCGATTTGTCCGTGCGCCCAATGGCGGTACGACTTTTGTCGATGTCCCTGGGGTGGAACCAAATACGGAGAATTGGGATGAGATGGAAGGCTGGAAAGAAGCGGCTTGTCCTCCTGGGACTTTGGTTTTGATCCATGGTGCGTCGTTGAGTCTAGACATATATCCTGACGCTTCGAGCTAATGTGATGCGTGCAGGAAGTGTGATGCACAAGTCTCCTCCTAATCCTTCGGATAAATCGAGGCTGATTTATACATTCCATATGATTGAGGGAGGGAAGGGTGTCAAATATGATGAGCGAAATTGGTTGCAGCCGACTAAGGAAATGCCATTCCCTGCTTTGTTTTAGACTGACAAATGGAGAGCAACACGTTATAGCCAAGATATAAATAAAGTGTAAAAGTATAGCATGTACACAACACGGTTAATGAGAACGATCCATTCATCAATCTTGTTGGGGGTTGTAACACAATCTACAAGATCTCAACCTTGGCTCGTTGCTGCAAAACCTCGGGGGTGAGGTTGTACAATTCATCAATTAAGGCGGCTCTGAACGTTCCAGGCCCTTTTACATCCTCACGAGCGGCCGCTACTTCAGCCGCAATGGTATACACCAACACACTGATTCCCGCGAAATCAGCTTTCAATCTTTATCGTCCCAACCACAATGGATGCGGGGCTTGGACTTGTTTGAAAAAAGACGACTTACCCGGTGACAGCCGCAGCCAACATATCACCTTGAACGAGCTGCGACGCATTCTCCCATTCACCGTGCTTCGCCAGATGCTCCAGTCTTGCGGTAGCTGCAAATGATGCAATAACCGACCCAAGCTGACATCCAGAACCAGTGATACGTTCTAGGTAGTGGTGGCCGTTGGAGATTTTGAGAGTGGTTGAACCATCTGAGATATAGTCATGTTCGCCAGTGAGCACGATAATTGCGGCTGAAAATTGGCAATAAGAGATTGAAGGAAGGAAAGAATCAGCGATAAATGCTTTATACGGGACTATGATTAACGTACCCTGCTTTCGCGCAAGTGCTTTGACGACAGCACCTGGGCGAGAGAAACCAGAACCGACGGAATCAACACCTCGACTGGCAACTTCTGTCGATCTCGCCATGAACCCGATTTCACCAGCGTTACCCTTGATAATTGTCGGCTGCCAGTGAGAAAGGAGCTCTTGTGAGAGCGTCAGGATTGCCTTTCTTCATAGAGTATGGCAATCGCCAGAGGGCAACTTACCGACAGACGTTTCTTGCCTGTATGGAGTTGCGCCGATGGCTACAGGGTCAAAAATGATGGGTTTCCTGTTGATGTTGGCCTGTCGGCCGGCCACAAGCATGCCTGCTTTGTCCGTAATAGTGCTAGATTCAAGCATTAACATCAAGCTCTTAAATGAACACTGATACGAATCATACCCAAAGTTGATCAAGAGAGCTCCGATGGCGGGACTGAGATCATGGACGTCACGAGGATGGGTCGCCATGATAGGAGAGGCGCCAATGGCCAAGGTGACATTGGCAGAATCGTTGATGACGACGTTGTTAGTCATCTTTCATGTGCGTCAGTTGGAGTAATGCATACGATCGTACGGCATGGACTTACCTGATTGATCAATGGAGTCTCCCTCTTAATCACGTCCATCAAATGGACGGCCTCCTTAATAAAACCATCTACACCCCTTGGACCGCTGAACAAGTTGGTGCCGTATACAGCTTCAAGGTTGGAAAGTTGACTCCTCGCGCGCTTGAAAGACTGAACAACTTCTCGTAGATTCGTGGCAGCCTCGCGAGGAGTGAGGGAGGCGACAATGTCCGAGATGATGGCAATGCCATCAAGAGCATTGCGTGATTGCGGTGCAATGGAAGCATGAAGGAGCTGAGCGACGTTGGGAAGATGGATGCCGCCTCGCGTATGACGCATTAGTCCATGATCGTCCGTACTCTGCTATATGTAAAAGTTGGCTTACCGATAGCAACGCTCTGTACGCCAGTTCCATGGAGCAAATCAAGAATTTCGCCCACTCCATCGGGGCCCAACATCTTCTTATTGGCCACGTCCTTGCTGTTGGTAGGCCACACAGCACCGATCCCGACATAATCTGCACCTTGCTGGATGGCACGTTTGGCTTCGTTGACGTTGCTGACAGACAGACCAATAATGGCATCCGGTCCGACAAGGCTACGAGCTAAACCGATAGGGCAGTCCGTTTGACCGACGTGAATGCCTGCAGTGCCTGTATGGGACAGTGATGAGCAGCTATACCACGCTTCACATTTTTTAAGGACGTACCGACAGCGAGGTGGACGTCGATACGGTCATTGATAAGGACTGGGACATTGTACTGAAAGCACTTTGTTAAATGATATATATACAGAGGGCATGAGGTTTTAGCTTGCCTTGTCACAGATGGCTTTCGTGCGGCGAGCTACTTCAATAAACTTTTCAAAGCGTATGAGCTTCCACGCAGCATCCAAATACCGATAATCTGACTTACTTCTCCAGTGTCGGCGTATTTCTCACGGACTTGCACAAGAGTAACGCCGCCTTGAAGGGACTGATCAATAGTTAGGTAATGTAATCGATAGCTAAAGGCTCAAGAGAACCGAGTTGGTCACCTACTTCTTCAAGACTTTCGTAGTAGTCCTATGGATCGAGTAACACGTCAATAATTTTGCAAATATTGCGAGGATCTGCGGTCGTAGGCTTACCTTTCCAGGAGGCAAAAGCTCCCTTCCGGTAACAAGGTAAAGAGAGTAGTCGAGAGTGGGCTTGGGCATGCTGTCGGGTGTGAATCTAGGAGATGGATGAGAGACAGTGTATAGAAAATGGATCGGATGTCCGTCTCCCAAAAGTCTCCCCATCTCATCTCATCTCCGTCCGATCAAACCTCCACCAGTGCCTGCCGGGGCGCCGAATTCGAAATCCCGGAAGTCATCAAATCACAATGTTTTGGCTTAAAAATGGGGGGCGGAAGCAGCCTTTAAACCCAAAGCTGAACATCACGTGACCTACCCGTCCGTGTCTGTGTTTACAACTGAGTACAACAGTGCCATTTCTCGATATTACACAGCTCAAAAATATATTTGTCCAAACACCTTATAATAATCATGATTTTCCCACAATCACAGTCATTCACCCACCTATCCACCTTCCCGCTTCCCTCGAAGCACTATCTTCACCCAAAAGCATGTAACCCAGCAATGGACCTCATCGTCCTCCTCTCCTCTTATCCCGCCCCGACTACGGCGCCTGCCCCGACGCCCATGCAGCTGCACATGATGCGCATGAGGGGACTTGGCGGTAATCTAAAAGATGAAGGAAAGACAAAGGTTTCGCTTTGGCGAACAGGGGGTGATAAGGTGTGGGAGATTGACGTTGGTGGAAGAGTCACAGGAATGGCCTGGATGGAGGATGGTGGGTTCACCGGTCCAAATTCCGATTGTATGGGGGCTGAGCGATTCGCAGGATTACATCTTTCGTTACTGGTGATTAACTCTAGCAAAAAGACAACTGAGACGCTATCAGTACACAGTGGAGAAGTAGCACGGTCTGTGCCCTTGGAACTGGATGTGCCAGATCTGCAAGATGGACAGTGGTTGGATATGGAATATCGAGATAGCGGCTTACGATGGGAAAAGCCTCTGGTGAGTGTTTCTTTATTTATTTTGCAGTTTCATAAAAGACTAAACGTGCTGGTAGAATGGATCCGCCCCAATGATTATCGACTCTTTACCTCGGGTCACCCCGGTCGAACCTCCAAAGCCCGTCAAGTAAGTTTGTCTTTTATCACCTATGTGTAAGAGCTCACCTCGTTCTCAGCGTTTTACCGTTCATGCGACCAAAAGAACAAGTAGCCCCCAAACCCACCCTTCATCCCAGACTCATCTCTTTCCCGGCCCTCTTACCTGCAAACCCTCCCACACCTCCCACCGTCCTGCACATCCAGCCAGGACATGCATCATCGATCTCGCTCCTAACGGGTACATTTCAACTCCCTTCCATACCTTCTGCAGAGCTTCTTTCGCTTGCGCAAGTTTCGGATAGGATAACGGGCCTACTCGATATCGTTCTTCGAGGGTTGGAAAGTGCAGAAGCGGCATTTCGAGATGGGGAGAAGCAGACAATGATACATCGGGAAGATCTGGAAACATGCGCCAAGCAACAAGGAAGTGAGTAATAAATATGGAAAGTGATATGAAAAGGCATCCATGGCTGATACAAGACCCAGCATCGATTCCCGATGTGTATGCGGATCTTTTTCGATTTCTCATGACAGGACGAACAGGGGTTGCGGTGAGCGAATGGTTGGGCAGCCGTATGACTCCTAGGGTGCGTATTTGTCACCAGCTTCCTTGAATAATTCTGATTCATCATATAGACAATCGCCAAATGGGAGTCTACCATGGATAGTTCATACCGCACGATCCAGAAGTTAATATCGGAGAGTATAACGCCGGCTCTCGAGAGGATACTGTTACTACTGGAGGAGATTAAAGGATGGTCTTTAACGTAAGCTGATAGGTCCTCTGAAATTTGAAAAATAAAGAAATAATCAGCTAACTGACATGAATCCCAATGAACAGACGCAGATATATCGAAAACTTAAACCTGGGAAGCTCGTCCGCCATCCAAAGGTGTATGGATCTTGTGTCAGGTCTGGGGAAGCTCGTAGAAGGAATGCGAGTTCGTGCGAAACATGAATGGATGGCTGCTTCAGAATTCATGAAGTGGCTGAAATACGGTCAGTCCATTATCCTCCGTTGAACCTCTTTGTCATATCACTGACTAGGAGAAAAAATAAATCAATTAGAGGCGTCGCGTACTACCATCCAAGATCGCTCGACAGACGATTATCCCTATGCAGTGCACGATCTCAAATACGTTTGGGCATTTATGGAGAATGGATTCATCAGACCTCCCTTCCGCCGCCATTTCCCCGAGTTGATAGAAAGGGAAAGACCACCTCAAGATCTCTTACCGGAAGAGTTTATATCGAGACTAGGTGTAAAGCCGGAGAAAAGGCTGTTATCAGAGGTCTTGCAAGAGACGTTGACATGCTTAAAGAAACCACCAGGATCGGGATCTGGATGTGAATCTCAAGTCATGACATCCCAAAGTGATCGGCAGTCTGCAAGTCAGTCCATATCAATGTCCTTGACAGCCGCTGAGGACGACTCTTTGTTCCATGATGAGTCTGGTGTTGCCAACTTGTCGTTATCTTCGTCCGTCGATACCGTCGCGGCGCCCAAAGACGATCTTGCACACCGAGAAGGGGAAGAAGGAGAGAAAACAGTTGCGAGGACACTAGAGGAAGAGCCATGGGTATGGGCGAATACGGTAGTGGAGAAATGCGAAGAGTTGGTAAAGAATGCAGCGGGCAAAGAGAGTCGAGATGTGGAACGTCCAGATCGGGGTGTGAAAGAGTGGGCAGGGATGAAGGATGTAAGAGTTGTAGGGGGCGGTGGGACGTGGATGGCGTTATTATCGGCAAACTCAAATGATAATGAGCAAAGTAGGTCTGGCGACATATTTGTTGTTGCCTTTGAAAAAAGGGAAAAAAAAAGAGAAGAAAAAATGTGATGCTGACAGATAAATATAGTGTGGATCATTTACGATCACCCGGAAGAACCTGCACGTATTACCGCTTGTCAACTCCACTCTGAGGAAGAATCTGCGACATGCCTCGCAATACAGTTCTTTGACGACGAAGAATTGGTGCTGTTACTGGAAGAAACCGAATCTGGGCAAAGGTACCTGGTGACAGTGAGGTATGCAGATCTCCTAGAGGATATGAGCATCGTGCCCGAGGATATGGGTATGTGGGACGTTTCTATGTTGGTGGAAATGGGTAAGAGGGAAGTAACAGTAAGTACCGAACTTGCCCGTACACCATATCCTCAGATGATTGTTGACAAGTATGGTAGGAACTTCCCGCTATTCCTATCGCTCGATGCAGACCACTGGCCACTCGGCATCCTCAGACTGTCTCCGTTGCTCTAAATGGACGTAAAGGGCGACGATTAGGCTGTATATTAGTAGAGACTGAGGACGACAGACAAATCGAGGTGTTGGATCTTGATGCGGATGAGGATGAAGAGGAGGAGGGTGAGGAACCGGAGGAGGAAGATGGTATAGAGTATGGGGGACAGCACTGGGACGGGGATGTGGTGTGATTTGTAGTTTACATGAGCATGGTCGTTTAGTCCGCATTCAAATATTATAGCATTAGGCATAGGACTTTTCTATACTCAAGCTTCGGCTTCTGACCCTCCGTAATCATCGTCCGGATCAGGAATGGTATATATTGGCTCCTTGAACGAGCCATCTTCCCCTTTGAAGCTATACATTGCGTGGTTAGCACCGACGGCAATGAGAAATGGCAGCTCCACCCACCTAACCAAGATCGCCTTCCACCTCGGCCACCCAAGCTGCTTGATATCCCTCCCCGCTATTCCAGGATCATTCTCCAGACATCTCAATGTCTTTTGTTCCCCAGCAGCACCGGCAGCGGCCGCATCGCCTTCTTCGCCGGCAGAGCTGGAGTTGGTAAATTCCCAGAACTGGATATCGTTCGGCGATGCTGGCAGGGATATGGGGAGCGTTTGGGCGAGGGGCTGGAGGGCGGGGAGAAGGGAGGATTTGAGAGATGTGAATGTTCTATGTGCAGCGATGGTTAGCTGCAAGATCCCAACAGAAGAAGTACGGACGTGGTGTTCGGGAGAGAGAGGAGGACGGCTGAGCGGTAGAAGTGGAATGTGACGTGGTGGATGCTGGCTTCCTTGGGCGGCTGTAGGGGTGTCAGCGTGGGCTATGCTTTCCGTGGAGGATACTCGCCATGGTCTATAGAGTATAGCGAGAAATTGTGGATTGACGACGGAGATGTGGATGGCGGCAGAGATGCAACTTGACTTTTGACTTTTGTGCCATCTCTTTCCACGAACACATCAACTCGCAGCACATACCGAAGACAGCCCCGATGGCACACAAGTAGCCCCAACAGCCACAGCCAGAGCCATGCAGCCCCCCGCCAGCCCAGCGCGATCCCCCTTCCCGACACACCTTTCCGACGTGGCCATCTGGGGTTCCTCCAACGACCGTGGCCCGTCCACAGACTCGTCAGAACTCGCTCGCACCGACTCTTTCGTCAGACGGCGCCATACACCTCTCGGATCAGGGACCAGCTTGGGAGAAGCTGCAGGCAGATCAACTCCATCGTTGCTCAGCGACAGCGCCACCGTCCCGGGGCCGAGCCGTCGTCGTCCTTCACGAACTCTGTCCTCCACACCGTCTAACGAGCACCCGTTGTCCTATGCATCTTCACCACCACATCACCCACAGACACTAGCCGATACTCGCCCAGCGTTGCAGCGAGCAACATCTGCGACAGAGCGGCAGGTTGCGGAGAGCAGCAGAAGCGGGAGCGAGTGGGGGAGTACCAGGGGCAGCTTGGATGTGTTGAGGATGAGCAGTATGGATGAGAGTAGCGGTGAAGTCGAGGTATTGATACATACTGCAAGTCGCCTTGTCCTCTTCCTCTGGTATTGCATCTAATATATCACAGGTCAAGCCACACGAGTCGCTCGCTGGTATAGCCCTTCTCTACGGCGTCGATGTAAGGCGACTCCCGGTGTCCCTTTGTACTTGCTGACGGTCTCTCCCTTGTACAGCTGGCGACGCTTCGCAAAGTAAATAAACTCTGGGCCTCTGACCCGATCCACATCCGAACACACCTCTACGTCCCACTAGACGCTTGCAGATGGAACAAGGCGAGCGAAACATTGGTCAGAGGACCCGGCGAAGGACAGGTCACTCTCATGCCAAAGAATGTTAGAGACAAGGGCAAGGGCAAAGAGACGGACGAGTTTCTTGCAGCAGGTGGTGGTGAACAAAGAGACGACTTATGGTTCTCTCAGGGTGTCAATGGAGACAGTCCTCACTCGTTTCTGCCATGTACCAATATCGCATATGACCACCCTACTCTGCCGACCATCCCACCACCAATACCACATCCCAACGACCCCACACTTGATCCTCCTATCAACTCCACCCCGGAACCGACACCTCGGGTACTCGATGTCGTCCGTATACCCTCTTCTCAACTCCGTTTCTTCCCTCGCGCCAGACCTTCTGAACCTTCATCCCGTGCTTCAACCGAACAAGACCGTCCTTCACCCCCAGGCGGGAACACGCACCCAGACGATAATGATGAGGATGGCAATGATCTCTCAAACGCTCTACGTCGAGCATCCATCACGCTCAACGCCAATCGATCCGACGGGAACGGACCGTCCATTGTACCCAATCTGTTTACCCTCCCCGAACCACTTCGCCCCCCACCTTCCAACTTTTCCTTACCGCCTGCTAAACCATCACACACTCGCAGTAAATCTACCACTGTCGTACGTCTACGACCCCCTCAACCTGCTCCAATCCAAACTGGGAATAACAGCAGTCTCGCAAACAGACTTTCATCATTCTTCACCGTCCCTCCGCCGCCTACTAATATGTCTCCCATCTCAGGCCCTTCAAGTGCTGGGGCTGGCGTTGGCGTTGGCGTCGGCGCTGGTTCTGCTTCTGGACGTTTACCACAAGGTAAATCGAGGAGGTCGTTGGAATCGACAGGATCACATAGGACAGCAACTCCGAAAAGCGCGACGTCGGTTACAAGAAGAGGTTCGGGTATCGACCCGGGCACGTCCACGGGCAAGGCCGGCCGCGAACAGAGGGAGGAGATGGAGCTTGTCACGAGGGTGAGGGAAGGCGTAGGTTCAGGGATGGGGATGGGGAGTCTAGGGGAAAGGGTAGGGAATGGGTTCGGAGCTAGAAAATATGTTGTCAAAGGGAAGAAGAGTCAGAAGAATGATTGAAGAAAAGGGGTTGCCTTTGTTTTAATTTTATTATTTGGAGTTACTTTTCGGGTGTATTTCTAGCTTGCAGTTTCATCTTGTTGATAAAAAAAAGACTTTCCAGTTTCTTTCACCATTTGTAGAAATCAATTATAAAAGTAAATTAGGCATTTCTGGGTTTAAACGCTCTTATCGCACAACATGCATGTCTGTCTATACATGATCTCCAGTCGGATTACTTTCTGGATAGGGGCGGGTATATAAAAAGTGCTGGGTATAATTTTTTCTTGCTGTGAATGCTACAGGGAGCTTGGGCTTTCGAATAATCATGATGTCGAAGGACCGGAAACTGAAGGAGCATGGACATCTGCAACGTCTTTGACCTTTGAGCCTACAGCATTGGCGGTCTGGTTTGTGAAGCATTGTCAATCGTTTGAATAACACGACGAGGGTAAAGGATGGGGGGGGGGGGAGACAAGAACAACGTACTCTGGCAAACCCGGCCAAGTGAACGTCCACCGCATCCGTCTTGATCTTGATTTCCTTCTTTGCTCGAATATACGCATCCCGATCTTTGGTCAGTTGTGCTACCTGAGCTTCCCTCCTGCAAATAAGAATAAAAATTAGGAACAGGTCAAGATTGAAGAGAGATGAGATCATGACCGAGACGTACTTGAGAATCTCTTCGAGCTCATGTTCTAATCGCAAAATGGTGAGAGCGTGTTCGTAACCCTCGTCATCTTTCGGTGCTATATAAGAAAGACTATGAGCCACCGAGAGGAGTACATAAACGAAAGAAAGGAAAAAAAAAGGTGAACTTACGCAACGTATTCAAAACACTTTGGTCCACACTCGCAAGAAACGTTTCCACATCAGGCAAATCTATTGGCTCGCGTGATGATCTAGGGGAAACACCATCCGATCAGCCTTCTCTTTTCTACCAATCCAAAGCACAAAAATTTCCAACTGACTCATAATTCATACACCGCTCAGTCTCCTCCCTTATCCTATTCCGCTCGTACTCCACCTCTCTCAACCTCACATCCACCCCGTCCAACTCTTCCCTCGCCTCTGCTGCGCCTAGCCTTGCGGCGTTTAATAGAACTTGCGCGTTTCTTGTGATTTGTCGCATGGATGAAACTAGCACGGGAAGAGCAATTGCTTCATTTTCGGAAGAGGAGGAAGCTTTGGAAGGGTCGATGTATGGTTCGAATGCGGAGATGAGGGATGGTAAAGCCGGGAGCGGTAATGGCGGGAGTTTTTCCGGGATGGGGAGGAGTAAGAGGGGATCTGCCGGGTGTTGTTCTTGGATTGTATGTGGGATAGCCATTTTTGTGAATGCTGTTGTCGTATAGATAGATGTACGATGTAGACGTCTGGAGTGGAAAGAGAAGAGTGACGGAATTGAGATGTCAACTCGTGGAAATGGAGAAATTACTTGCGCCTGCCACTTTGCGCATTCCGAGATTTCTCTAAACCTCTCTCTCTCTTTCTCTTGACAAGATCTGATTCAAAAAGACAGCCGGAAACTTCGACGCAAGAATGCCCAGACTCGTCCCATCCTTCTCATCACTGCCAAAGACACAACCCGTACAGGGATACAAGCACTTCCTCACCCCTCTCAGAAAACTCATATTCGACTACGACGCAGAATCGCCCTCTCAGCATGGTATTCGGTACGTTCTTTCACTTCCGTGCTTGACTTAGCAGGCGATGAGCGTGCAGGTCTTCGTCATGGGCCAGAATATGCGCTAACGCAGATGAATAGATCATACATCAGGAAACCACTATTAGATATGGCGCGGGAAAACCCAGACGTGGAGATTGTCGTTAGGAGACTGAAAAGGGGAAAGGCAGCCGTGCTCAGGGGACATTACGGTGGGTGGTCATTACATTCAATGAAGCGTTTTTGGTTAGAGTGTATTTGCTGATTGAATATATAACAGTGAACGGTCGAGACAAGGTTATCTGTGTGAACAAGTTGGAAGCGAACGAGGTTGCCAACAAGGTAAGTCTATCTCAGGGATTTTGTATCTAGCCACATAAAGAGCTTATGCTGACTCTGTTTCACCAGGTCGGCCTCCTTTTAAATTCGTCTGGAGCAAAGATCAAGCATTTGAAGAATTTGACATTGGAAGCTGCGCCGGGGGCAGAGTCAGCGAGAGGAATCTGGAGCGCGTTGCACGACAAGACACGGGATGGCAAGGGTTACCAAATATAAAATCTCTTCGTCTTGCTCGTATGACATGTATGGCGCAGAGTCACATATGTGCTGATCTCAAAGAAATCATCAAAGTCAATATGAAATTGACTGCATGCTATGTCTATGCTATACCCTTAGTAACCCCAACAAGAAATAATAAAAAATCCCCTTAATTGTCCTAAACTTGAACTTGATTTTACAATTCCTGGAAGTACTCGTCAATCTGCCACGCCTGCTCCCAGAACTTGACATCCACCTTCAAGCCACACTGCTCTCCTTCCTTCTTCACCCTCTCATCCAACTCGAGGCCCTTCCTAACCAAAGCCAAATCCCCCTGCCTCATCCTCAAAAGCGGGCAAAAGTCATTCCCACCATCACCAACGTAGACAATCTTCTTGAAGGCGTCTTTACCGCCATTGGCAGCGAGGTACCTGTCGAGTTCGTCACCTTTGCACATGTTGGCGAGACAGCCGACAGAGCAGCCGTGAGGAGGCTCAGAAGCAGGGAGTCGTCGACCGATGATGAGGTGGTCGGGGGCTTCTTCAGACCAGTGCGCTGGGTTGGTGATGATTTCGGAAAAGAGATCGGTAAGGCCGTGTTTCTATTTTCCTTCATGTATTAGCTCTGATATTGCAAGTGGAGGAACAAAACATAGAGGGCTCACCTCGAGAATAGTACCAATGTAAACCTCGTTAGAGTTGGAGAGACACAAGAACGTGGTCTCTGCAGAACGTTGCTTGAGAGAAGTGACTGCTCGCTTCATCGCAGGGTGCTTTTTTAAACACAGCACAATTAGCTTAACCACATGAAGCTTGAAATAGATAACTTACGACAGGCAAGATACGGAGAGCCTCGAGCACATCCTCCTTCTTGAAACCCTTCTCGTACAAGTCCTTCATAGTGTCGTTACTGGAAATGATGAAAAAAGAAAGTTCAGAACCGTCAGTCTCCTCTTTTTTTTTTCTTATCCTCCCAGAACTCTGGCTGAGACTCACACGACGTCGGGGGTACATTGCATACCGGTTCCAGCAGACTTTCGGCTTTGCAACAATCTCCTCAACTCGGTAGAGAGGACTTCGAATACCCATCGATCGGTATCTTGGTCAACGAAGGACCAGTCAAAGTCAAAGACGATTAGTTGCTTGGACATTCTGTTTGCGATATTGGTTGGGTATGGAGCGTTGATTTATAAAGAAAACGAGGAGATGTATGGGGAGTCGAGGCGACAAGAAAAAAAAACAAGGTCGTGAAAATTACGTCTCGGGTCACTTGTAGATTCAGGCACGAAGCACCCCGGGACTGGCTGAGACCCCTTCCACAGCTAAGCTAGGTAGGTACTTACCTCAGTACCCCCCTATTCTCAGACTCTTTTATGATTGCATTCCAAAATCTAATAGATGCCTATGTAGTCCATTAAAACTCCTCCCATCGGGTAAGGTCCATGGGCCTGGCCAGACGGGGGACGACGTAAGGGTCAAAGGTCTGTGGCAGGACGATTAGCTGTCATCTTTGCATAGCTTCTTCCAACGAATGTATGCTTACCTTCCAGTACTAAATCGATAGACAGCATAAAAAATCATTCGCATAAGCATATATGTCCTGATATACAAAGGTATTTTTGACTTACGGGGTTACTCAAATGATACTGCTGTGAAGACTCCTGTTCGTATCTCTCGACGATACAGAATTTGGTCTCGTCTTTGGGATCCTGCATGACATGCCAGTCAATAGTCTACGGCCATAAGGGTCAATCATGTATCCCTCTATATATCAAAGTGGAAAAGAAAAGGCGTACCTCCTTGTCCTTTCTGTAAACCTCGGCGGCCTCCTTCAGCTTGGCCTTGATCTCCTCGACGTGCTCCTGTAATAGAAAGCATGGATGTCAGCGAGATGCAAAGGCGAAGCGAGAAATAAATAGAAGGAGACGTACGGGAAGGGACTGGAGGTGAACAACAATAACATAGACCATGTTGGAATTTGGATACCTGTTCGACTGCGAGGTGATGAATGAACCGGGGATGAACGAAGGAATACAGAAAGATCAGCGGGGTGTGCGATTGTATATGTTGTTGTAACAAAGGAATGTGTCAAGTCTTTGGGGCTAAAGACTTACCCTTTAGGGTTGTGAATATCGAGCTGGAGTTAACGTGCGTACCTACTGCTCGAATCAAAATGGTTGATTGACGGAGAAAACCCCTATCATTTCATCCGTCGCACGCACGCACGCAAGAATAATGCCGCCCACAACAAGCGACACAAGCGACAAAAGTGGAGGCCATGTGCCTGGTCCAGATGCCACTTGCCGCATAGATCGGCGGTGGCCGCCTCTCCGGCTGATCCATTAACCGGACCGAACGCTATTGACCTACTACGTACAACGAAATATTTATATTTACTTTTGACTTGTAAGCATACCTAAACACAACATATCCACCACATCATGTCTCCTCCTCCACCCCTAACGCCAGACCCAAAGTCCACCTTCAGGCCAGACTTATTCAAAGGCAAAGTCCTCTTCTGCACAGGAGGCAGAAGCGGTATCTGCTACCAGATCGTCGAGACCATGATGTCGCTTGGTGTCGACGCAGCCATTGTCGGTCGAGAGTAAGCATCTCGTCATATAGCGTCCTTTTGGGAAAGCTTAATAATGGCCTGGGTGACCACCGTAGTGCCAAAGGCCTCGAGGAATCTGCGAAAAAGCTAGAAGCGTCGACAGGCGGAAAATGCATTCCAGCGCCAGCCGATGTGCGACAGCCAGATCAGCTAAAAGATGCCGTGAAGCGTACACAAGAGGCTTTTGGTAGGATTGACTTTGTCATCTGCGGTATGTCCCCATGATACCTCCGTATGCTCAGAGAATAAGGCATACTGATACTCGGTATAGGCGCCGCTGGCAACTTCCTCGCCCCCATCTCTGGTCTCTCCGAACGCGCGTTCCGCACCGTCATCGAGATCGACCTCTTAGGCACTTACAACACACTCAAAGCTACACTCCCCCTCGTCCGTGCATCTCGTGGTTCATACGTCCACATCTCTGCCACACTCCACTACAGAGGGGTGCCCTACCAGTCTCATGTGGGCGCTGCTAAAGCCGGTGTGGACGCTCTGAACCATTCGATCGCTGTGGAGGAAGGACCATGGGGTGTAAGGTCGAATGTGATTGCGCCTGGGTATGTTCATATCTTTCCAAGCCCATCTTCTTTTAAAAAGGAAAATGACTGACTCCTGCTTCTGTTAGACCGATCGCAGAGACCGTCGGCATGGACAAGCTGGGCACCAAAGGCCGTAAGGTAGAACGCGAGGTGCCGCTAGGTCGACTAGGAAGTACTGGTCAGTTCTCTCCCACTCTCCTGGCCACATGAAGTATGAAACAGTCCACTGACGGAGAGTGGATATCAGTGGATATCGCAAATGCCGCGGTGTTCTTATTCTCTCCTGCATCCGCTTGGATTACCGGGGCCACCCTCGTACGCCCTCGTTTTAATGCCTGGCCGCGTTCCTCTGCAGGGAAAACAAAGATCCCAAGCTGACTCGATGAATAGGTGGTTGATGGTGGTGAACACCATATCCGATCGACGATGCTCCCATATCCCGAAAGTTTGCTTGACCCAGAGAGCGTCAAGAGTCTTATCAAGCCACGACTTTAAATATCAATAGCTAAGAAGAAATTGTGTTGTATCAACGTCTTAATTCAAAGTATAGCAAAAATGAATGTAGAAGACATTGTAACCATTCCGGTAGCTGTTTCTTGTCCAGATCATATCATTGTTCATCACATGACAACATATGGCAAGTTCATCCTACAAAGAACACAACTCTTATTACAGGGTGCTATTTTCTCTCGTTTACTATTGCCTCCTGCCTCTGTACATATCCGGTACAGGATTTGCTCTGATAACTGTCTCTTTTCTCCTTCGCCGGTACTCCATCTCCTCTTCCATCTCTTTCCTCTGCCTTTCCTCGGCCTCCTTTTTCTCTTTTTCCTCCATTTTCTCTTTCACAGCTTGATCAAACACTGCACGCTGTTGTGCCCTGAGAGCAGAGGATTTACCGGGTGTATGTCCACGGATAGGAACTGTACGCTGAAGGACCCCAGGCCGGTTGGCATGTGATTTCGTACATGACTCTGTAGTGGGAGGTCTGTTCAAAGAGGAAGACGTAGATGAGAGTCGTTCAAAAACACCACGGACAGCAGCTATATCATGGATCTTTTCTACGTCGCGCACTTTGATTGGTTCCGCGGCAACCTTGTGGCCCTTTCCGGGCGGTGGCAGTTTGGCAAGCGCCGCAGATGCAAATGCGGATGTACTGGCGGGACGAAGATGAGGAGGGTTATTCTTTGAATTTGGAGATGACGGCCCTGTTTTACTGACAGGTTTGGTGTTTGGCTGCGTACGGGATGGTTGGAGCGGTCCTCGACTAGGGACTTTGGAAATAGCCACAACTGTAGCTTTTGCAACGAGGGGTTGCTGCTTAGCTCGTTGTTCCTTCGCCTCGACATCTCTCTGAGGAGGGGCGCGTACATGAAGAGGACGTGAAAAGGGGACGGGCTTCGTAAGGGTCCTCACATGAGACACCCCTTCGCTTTCCTTCCGCCTGATTCGACCCGACTGAGATACAGTAGCTTCTACTCTCTCCTTTTCATCAATTGTTGGCGCTACCTTCAGTGGATCGAAAAGCAGCTTTTCCTTAGTCTGCTCTTCATCTTTTTGCCCCTTCGGATAAATCTCGACCGTTGCAGGCGTCGCCGGGCGTATTAGGCCTGATATAAAGTTCACGACCTTTTCACCTATCGACGAGCGCCGTGATTCCCTTCTCTTTAGAGAGCCGTTATGGGGAACGTCGGGCGCGGGCTCGCCATTGTCGTATGGTTGCGGAGTAAGTGTGACAGTCTGGAGCTGTGATGTGTTGGGGAGAGGGACCGACGATTGTTGAGTGTGACTTGACTCAGTTGCGGAGGGATTTGGGACTTTTTGATTTCCTTTCTCAGCTGGAACTTCATGGCTTTCCTTCGCCGCTAACACGGTTGACTTGGCTAGATAGCGAGACAAGGCTGAGCTCTTTTCTGAGACGGTTTGGGCCGGGCGAGAAGACTCTGGTTGCTATGAAAGTCGTAAACGGTGCTGTCAAGGATAACAAGCAAGTTACTTACCTGTGCATGGTGACTTGTAGAATTGTTAGATGGTTCCGATTTGGAGCCGTCAGCATGAAGCCGGGCTTTCAATCGAGCACTGGCAGTGTTTGATGAAGTCGTGGACTGGTTATAAGGTTGAGATGATGATGATGCGAAAGCAACAGAAGAAGTTGGAGCTTTGTTTGCCTTGAGTCGTGTCTCCTCTTGCGTTTTCACTACAGAGGAGGGTGTCATGATAATGGATATCTGCGGTATAGGAGTAAGGCTCGACCGTCGATTCGAGTCAGATAACCTCCGTGAGAAAAGGTCATCGTTCTTCTCCTTCGGTCTTCTCGCTTAGGGTTGTGCAAAATGATAATCAGCAAATTGCACACAAAATTGTATTGTCGAATTAGAAAACTCACGTCGTTTTGATGGGCCAGCGACACTCAACGGAGTAGGGCTACCTTCGCGCTTGTGCGCCAAGCGAGACGTGGCTGTCGCAGAAGACGTTGAAGAATCCGAGATCGTAGTACTTGTGGATATTGCAGACGTGCTGATTTCTGATAACCCTCGTTTTCGATTCGACCCCTGGCTGACAGTCTTGTCCTTTTGCCGGACTTCTTTCTGGTCGACCTCATCTGGCAAATAGTCCCCCAGGTCCAAAGTCATATTCATCGTGGCCTCATCTCCAGCATCCACATTGTCTGAAGCTTCTAGGTTCTTATTCTCTTGCGTTTTGTTACCGTTGTCCACCAGCATCGTCTCCCCTCCCCACATCGACTCATCGTCGAACGAAACATCGAAAATGGGTTGGGCATCGAGAAGGAGAGATTGGTCTGCGAAACGGGTATTTGGAAGCCAAGGAGTAGGTGGTGGTTGTGTTGGCATTGAAACTCTGAAGTTTGGCGGTGGTGCAGTAGATGTGCAAGGAAATAGAAATATTGAAGTTTCTTTGTTGTTGAGCTGTTATCCGTTGCCTGCTGGTGTTTGTTTACAAACTCGGGATTATTCTGATTTTTTTTTTGAAGGGAGCGGCTGGCTACTCATCGCTCGCCACTCATCCACTCACCAACAATCTACGTCTCGTCCGTCCATCTTCCAGTTTTTTCTTCACATTTCCTTGCATATTTGTGGCTTTATATCTCGACCAGTACTTTTGCCTTGCCAATCAGAATCGAACAAACAGCAACAAAGCACAAAGATGGTGTGCAAAAAGTGTGAAAAGGTCTGTCAGCATGCCCTCCACCATCCGCCGTTTGAACCATTTTGCTGACATACTGCACAGAAAACATCAACATTGGCCACAACAGACCCCTTCCAGCCTGCTTCTTCCACCCGAAAGATTGGGGAGAACAAGTTATTAAGTGCAAGAGCAAAGGCAGCCCCGTACACTAAGCCGGGACAAGGGTCTAAAAAAGGAAGCATTAACCCATATGGAAACAAGTGCATCGATTGCAAGGTGAGTATCCATATACCAATCTTCAAGATATCTTTTAACGGAGCTGATTGAATGCTGCAGCAATCAGTACAGCAGAATAATGCCACTCGATGTCAAAAATGCGCGTATAAGAAGGTGGGTTTCATTGTGCTAGGAATGCGACGTTCGTTAAGTACTAATGGCATCTGTAGGGACTCTGTGCTATTTGCGGTAACCTTATTCTAGACACATCTCGTGAGTATTTCGCACAATTTATTGAGATTTTTTAAGGTCGATGACTAATAATTATCAGGCTACAAGCAGACAGCAAAATAAAACAGATACCCAGTCGTCAAGTTTCTTTCCGTCATTTTCGCTACATGAATGTTGTATGAACAAGTAAATGCAAATATTGTAAGCAACAGGTAAATATACACAAGGAAATAAAACCGAATTGGGCATATGAATAGAGGGAATCTAGAACATTTTGACGTCAAGTATCTCACTTGGTTTTTCGTATCAGACTTCCAAATCTCTTCAGTCCTTTTTCTTTCGCCGGCGCTGGCGGTGCTTCTTCGTCTACATCATTTTCCGCTACCACATTGCCACTTGATCTGCTCGCGATTCGCATCATATTCTTCGCCCTAATACTCAGACTCGAAACACTTCTGTTTTTGCCATGACCGAGTTCACTAGGACCTAAGGGGCTCGTCAACGATCTACGATGGTCCTTCTTTCGTGCGCTTCCCGTTCTACTAGGAGTTCGGAAAGGAGGGCTTGTAGGCGTAGTGATGCCAGCGCGGACGGGAGTTGAAGGCGTATTATGAGTAGTAGAGGTGGATTCGCGAGGTGTGTGGGTATGAGTGCTTGCACTATGGACAGTAAGGGGTTGACCACCGGAGGAAGGCAATCTACCAATCCTCAAAGGAGGCAGATTATAGCCCTCCGAACCCATCGTTGAAGTGATGTTCGGTTCTCTGTGGTCAGAGAAAGAACGGTCGGCGGATGAGCGGTGAAAGCTGATCGAAATGGACGGCTGGCTTTTAGTCGAGCTGTAGTATTTGCCGTGATCAGACGAGTCGGGAGCGAATGAAGGGAAGGAAGGGAAATGGTCGTCCGAAGAAGCAGATGATGAGGGGAAACCAGCCTCCTCAGCGAAGGATTTGTATAGTTCTCATCAAGGAATAAGCAAAGACTACAAATTCAGCAGTTAAAAAACTCACGGTTCTTCAAAATCTCGTAGAAGGCGACATCTCTGCATATCCGCTTATGCACTTCCAAACTGTCCTGAATTGCGCGCACGTATTGTATTATGGCGGTTTTGAGCTGCTGAATTTCCTCACAATCTTCCGGGTGACTGTCCAAATAAGTGCCCTCAATAAACAGCTGGATGAGTGGACGAAAATTAGTTACTATTGCCTGTTGACAGCTTACCATTCACGTATCCACGTACCTCGCGATATCTCTTGATTCTCTCACTGACCGGTGAGTCCACGGCATTGTTGATGGCTGTTCCCAAAGCCTTCGATCTATAGCAATGTCAGTTCCAACCTTCCAAACCAACTGCTGATCAAACTCACTCGGGCAGTCGACCATTTTCCCCTCTGCTCGATTTCTGCAAACTCTTGATAGCTGCCTTGATCTCCATTATGGCCATTGCTATTGGAGCAATCTGCTCATATCGAATGTTGACAATTTCGCCACGGCAAAGCACACCTGGGAGTTCGTCCTTTGCTGCAAGAACATCAATCACTGCGCGCACGTTCACGAGGATAGCTCACTTATCAACAAAGTCTTTTCTGTCCACGCCAAGGCCGTTTCTCTCTCCCCTGGGTCCTTCAAATACGGTCTCACACTGCTGAATCTCCTGATCCCATTCCACCTCCAATAACTTTGGACGTTGTCCGACACATTCTCCCCAAAGACAGGGTTAGTCAAGTCAGGTTCAGGGGTTACAGGCATAATCCATATGACGGGGTCGGTACCACGTTTGATGGACTCTGGTGGAGGTATTTTGGAGCGATGGATCGTGGCCTGGCGATATTTGGTTTGCAAAATGTCACAGCTTGCTCCAGATGTCAACGCCCTTTCGGGAAAACATAAATTCAAGTTACTCACAAATCCGTGTACTTTTGCCCTACTTGGGCCCTGATCACATAATCTTTGTTCTTGTCCAGTGAAAGAATGTCTCCGAAGTATGCCACCCTAAAGTACTCCTGTTTTGGCCTCGGCGCCTCCCCGATAGTCATCCACAGCTTCGCTTGATGTCCGAGAAGTTCAGTGATCATGTTAATGTCGTATGTGAGCCTTTGATGCTGGGTGATGAGCTCTTGACAAAGGTTGATGGAGAACTCATGAGCTTCGGCTTGTGCTATAAGCGGTAGTCAGAATCGTCGTTAGGTATAAGAGTTGGGCTTACCAAGATATCCCAGGATGTGATAGTAGATTGCCTGTTTTCTTGCAAACTCACTATGAGCAGGTAGCTCCAAATCGCCCCATCTTCCAGCATCCACCCAATGTTCGTCTCCCACTTTCCACTTATAGATGTCGGCATGCAATTTCAACGCAAGCCCAGCTCCGAGCCAGTTCTTGACGCTCTTGCTATTTTTCACCAGCTCATGCACATATCTCACATACAAGCCTTTCCTACCCATCGCGCTGACAAAATTCATCAGCTGGTAAATTGCGGTGGCGCGCTCATCATGCCATAGCGGGCCAACAGGTACGTCCCGAAGAGCCAATAGTAGGTCAATGAAGTACTCGGCCTGAGAGAGGAAGCTTGAGAGCTTGGTAGTAAACGATGGATGAATCTCCGGAGAGGATTCGAAGACGTTACGAAGTTCGGCAACAAAATAAGATTTCAGCGTGGGGTCAGACGAAGAGGGAGTGGCTTCGGCCGTGAACTATCGAAACATTCAGTTACGCTATTTTTCACTACATCCTTAATTGTACTTACCAGTTTATCCAGGGTCACAAAGACTTCTGTCTCTATAGAAGTGCACTCCTTATCCAGGAGATGCTCAGCATATATTAAGGAGAACAGTATTTCGACTGCCGTCTCACACAATACATCGTGGCCTGATTGACACAGCTCCAGCACCTTGCTTCCCAATCCGGTGAACTTCGTCTGATACCCTCCCATCCTTAACGCGTGACCCCCAGGGATGTCAAGAGGCCATCCAACTGCGTTCCAAAGCCTCAACAGTAGCCTCGCACCGCCCTCCCTCAAATCTCCAGAAATGATCCATTCTGCTCGTCGACGTTGAGGCGTTTGGTCTTCCAGAGTTAACTCTTCAGATCCGCAGAAGTCGCATAAGAGTTCAAAACATTTTCGCCAGAGATTGGCATCGAATCCCTCGATTTTACTAGGGAAAATGCTGTTCCCAGTAGATTTGGGAGGAGACGGTACAAATATATCGTCTTCCATTACCGTCGCGATGCACTCGAGAAGCTTCAGTAAGCCGCTGAAGCACATTGATCTCAGGGTAAGCCATTGGCTCGGGAAAGCCTCAAAGCTGATAACAGATTTGACAAAGTCGAAGGAGTGGATAAAGAGCTTTCCGCAAGACTCTGCACCTTCGATTTCCAATGTTTCTCTGATCCACCTAATGATGCTGTCTACCGGAGTAGCCAGGATCACATTCACGATGACAACTGCACACTCTGCGAGACCGCAATTAAACAGCTCTGATGCAGACATGCCAGAGTCATTCGCATTCTGATGGGCCTCGAAGAGAGATGGAGGTGGTAATTGAGAGATAAGGGCGAAGGGGTAAGAAGTAGGGAATATATCGGGAGTATCTTCCCAGATGGACGAAGTGATTGAAGAGCGTTGTCTGTGGAAGGCATCGAGGGTTCGTGGATTGGAGAGTTCTGCGTATGAGGAATAGAGTCCTGAAAGAAGGGTCAGACAATACTCGAGGTTATCTTCTTCCTGTCGCTTGACGTCTTCATTCGCTTGAACTTGCGGGGATACGTAGCACTGTTGTAGCTTATCTGTCATCCAGGCCAAGCCCTACATTCTCGTCATCTATCATCCTGCTATATGAGCTTGCTCCGATTACTTACTGTGACAGCCAACCTATTACACTCTAGCCATTTCATCCTTCGCCCATCCTTTGCCGTTTGATCAGGCTCCATGCCTCCGCTGTACTCATCGAATCGTCCAAGATGAGGTTTCAACCACCTCACAATGGCAGGAACCAACAATCTCCTGCTCTCTGACATCTCAAAAGTATTCTTGACGACCTGCAACAACAACAACAGCTTATAGACAGCAATACTTCCTGTGGCGTACGAGAGAGTGTCGGCAAAAGCAATGATTATCTCGGCTATTTCAAGAGGCTGGAAGATATGGGCGAGATCGGGAAGAATATTGGCATAATGCTGCACGGCCAAAGTCTGGGTACCGATGAGGCTCTTGTCAGGTGATTCCATGAGATTATTGATTTCCTTCAAAATGTGCTTGATCTGGCTCTGAAACTCTGCTTCAATATGCGCCGAAGTGACATCGGCCCCGACACTTCTCCCACGATCCTGTTCTCGTGAACGAATGATGAACTGGAAGAACAGGTGCCAAACTTTCAAGAACAGTCGATAATCTTTCGTATGCGGCAAGGCCATTACTGACTTCATCGAGCGAAGTAGTTGAAACGAAGCGGCCGGAAAGTGAAATTGTTTGCTGGTGTACATATGAAGAATAGCCTTGAAGTTGGGGAAGCGCCTGTCATTGGCCATTGTGAGGACTTTGACCATGCCTTTGAAAACAAGATCGTTCAGTTGCTCCTGTCGTTCACTCAGGCTAGTCACCAGGATACCGAACAATGAATCCAACACCTGCGGCACAAATCGGGAAATCTCTTCCTCTTCCACAAAACCAAACATCTTGAGCATCTCGCAAAGTCCGATGGCATTTTCCGACTCTGTCGCAGTCTGCCAGGCGAACAAGGAGCGAAGTGTCTCATCCTGTGTATGAACACTCGAGCAAAGCCTGGTTCTGATCATAACCCTATCTCTCAAAGGGGACATACCCTTGAGAATCGTATCAGGCAGAACAGGATCGTGAGCCCAGTCCTTCGCACTATGCGGGGCGTCGAAATACAGACTTGGCGTTGATTGAAAGTTCTTATCCATGTGGTAGAGCACAAGCTCATGATCATCATCCTTGACAAATATGTTCGCAGTTGAAATCGGAAGATAGGTAAAGGCGAACGGCTTTTCAGCCTCGTCCGCAGTCATTTGCTTGTTTTTACTCTTGGAGCCGAACGTAAGAAAAAGATGGTATTCTGACAACTGGACTGGGAGAGGTATCTTGACAAGTTCGTCGTACACCGGTTTGTCGTTATGGTGGAATACCATTGAATTCCATTGGGACGTACCGGGTTCGCCTGATCCGCCTGCCATGATAGCATCTTCAACAACAGTCCCATCTGCCTTTCTCATCTCCATAGTCACCTGCACATCACTGTTGTAACCAGGTGAAACGTTTTTCTTCAGTCTCATAGAACCGGAAGAGGAAGAAGGTGCAGATGTGAAGGAAGCTGAACATAGCTTGATGTAGAGATCATGTCGTGAATGGCCAGGGAAGACGACATCTGGGAACGAGAGACGAGATGTAAGAGGGATGTCCAACAAAAGGGAGGGATGTTCGCGAACAAGCTGAGGGGCTGGGCCGCGTAATGATTTGAGATAGAGAACGATACTCTGTGCTCTATATGATCGAATAACATCAGATGAATATCTATAAAAGCCAAAGAGACAGCTCACCTTGAAAAATCCATGTATTGTTTGACGCGATTGTGAATCACATCATCAAACATTCCCGCAAAATCCTTCTCTTCCCTCGGGACATAGATCTTCACGCTTTGCTCCACCCCTCCGCCATCCCTATCCAGGCCATCGCCCATCAACTTGCTCATCGGAGGCAAAAGCATGACAGCCCAACCTAACGGTCTCCTAACTCTGACTTTCCCGCCAAATCCTGATCCTCCACCAATCGTACTGGAAGGTGCATTAGTGGTGCCTGTTGTTGTCGGCGGTCGATGAGTCTCTGGTCCATAGGCAGAGGTGACGGAAAAAGAATCGTCAGTAAGATTCATCAATGAATCACCCCGCCATTGGTTGTGACCAGAGAGTCCAGTTTCCGAGATACCATATAAACTCGAGCGCTGGCCAGCAACAGAAGCTGAGAGAGACGCCGGCAGCATGCTATCGTCGGACCGCATCTTCATAGCCCCGTTCCTTATTATCTTGCATACAAGATACGTGTCTGGCGCAAGGTCTTCGACTTTTAGATCTGTGAAAAGGGTTCGTATCCTCCCTAAGCGTTGTTCCGAATCGCGCGCCGGGGAGCCATAGTGGTTCAAAATGAGACAATACTCTTCGGAGATAAATCTCTTGTCGGCTTTGTTATAGAGGGAAAAGTACAGTTCTGCGGTTTCACCGGGGGCGCAAGGGTTGGCGACGAAGGCACGCAATTCGAGGAACAGGTGGTAGAATGACCCTGCTGGTAAGTCAGATAGTTCACCCTTGGAGGATGTAAGCGTATGCGACTGGAATACTGCTTTCTGAGGAGTTAAGAAGACTTCGGCAAAGACATTGTCGAGAGGTATAACGTCGATATAAGCGAGCCGGACTTGATAGACGTAACAACTTATCCCTCCCACCCACTTCGTCCCGCTATAGGCCCTTTCCCTATCGACCACTACCACACTGCCGTCTTCCAAATTTCTCACAATGACATCCAAACCCTGCGCGACATTGCACTTGACAAGGCGAGAGACACATTCGCGACGGACACGAACAAGTTCATCGCCACTAAGCATTTGTGAGAGTAGCTGGCGCCGACCCAGAGAAAGGGCATCGATGTGTTGAGTGACAGTATTGAAAAGGCGGTACTCTCGGTTTGCCAGATATGTTGGTAATCTCTACACATTGCGAGTCAGCGCAATCTTTCCCCTGCAGATGGGGTCATTACATACGCTGTACCATTCCCTGATTGCACATGCTATCTCATCTATTAGGGGCCATTGTTGCCCGCCCGCGGTGGAGTCCCCCGCGGTAAGCCTTGGAAGAGGAGGCTGGTCCTTATCTTCTTCGATCACAGTCTTTCGCTGCTCGAGCACGAGAGATTTTGGTCTATTCGGTTTTGAAAAGCTGTTCTTCGAGCCTTTTCTTGACAATGCATCTACGGGTCTTCCTTCCGATGATCCAACTTCGACCACGCCCCTCTCAAGACCGAAATTTTGCGGCTTGGAGACCAGCCCTGCGTAGCCTTCATCCTCTTCTTTCACCGTGTCCATTTCGCTCAATATTCCGGTCCCTAAAGCTCGAAGATTGTAATCCGATTCTTCGAGAACCCTTCTATTTCTTTGCTCCGCAGCTTGGATAGCCTTTTCGTAGGCGATAGAGAGCTCTCCAGTATCGTTTTCATTTCCTGGACGGATATGACAAACGGAAGCGGGGAATATGCCAGTTAATACCGATGGCTCTGGTCGAGGAAAGGAAACCGTTTGAGCAGACATTGCTTCGGATGGGATGACAGGAGAGAGGGAGGTGATGGATACGGCTTGGACAACAAAACTTCCGGCAGGTGGCATGAGTAATTGATAAAATATGCGAGGGACGAACTTACCCTCTATACCATAAGTCACCCCTTCCGTCCTCTTCGATCGGACATCGGTATTCTTCAAAGGCATAAAACTCATCTCCGATATCCAGTCGTATCTCATACGGGTTTCTCTCCCCCTGAGGATACAAGTCACCCCCAGCCAGATCTGGTTTACCACCTGACCAAGGCAAGATATCCAGACCATGTTGCGGGACGAAAGGTGGTAATTTCGGCGATGTCTCATCTAGCGTCGTCGGAGTAGGTGGAGGCACCTCTGGATGGAATGGGTATATAACAAATCCCGAATAGATATACGGAAGCGGCTGCCATGTACCTGTCACGCTTGAACGGTAGTCAGCGACGTGTTCAGGACTTTCTCTGCTCGTAAAGAAGGCAGCAAATAATGAGTCCTTCTTGAACGAGATGACTTACTGCTGTGAGCGAGAAGGTCCGGGCGCGGAATCGCGGAAAGAGTGGTAACTCGAAGCCATGTACGGCTGTTGCGAGCTCATGTATGGCTCTGGGGTATAACGAGTGCTAGGAATAAATATCGATGCAAGAGAAGAGAAAGAAAAGGACCAAACAAGAAGGAATCGGCGTGTACTCCAGTCTGACCCATGTTGTAGTAAAGAAAGTCATGATCTCAGCGGACCGTGCCTGGTTGCCGATAGCAGATAACCATTCAAATTTCCACCTCAAACTGAAGCAATAACAGATCACACTGCAGATAGATCAGAGATGCCTATTTCAAAGCAATTCGTCAGGTATGTACATCCACATAGTAAGCGCACAGCCTGACGAATAACCAGAATCGCCCCTCTCAAGGCCACTTTTACACATACACGCTTTCATCTTGCTCTTCGAACAGTCGACCACCCTGTCGTATACCATCGCCTACTGCTTTTCAGAATCAACAAGCCAGGTGCAGAGAGCAGCGGATCTGTCATAGGACAAGTCTCAACAGGTCTTTCATCATGGAGAGCCCCCGAGCTGTACTGTATGGAAGAGACCTGCCCGCATCTCGGTGCGCCATTGAGCCACGCGGAGATCGAGGACATCGAGGACACACGAGCGATTGGTAAGTGATTTTCTCGTGGTGAATAAACATCAAGAACTTATGGTACTTTTAAGTTTGTCCATGGCATCAGTATGATTTTGGTATGTTTGATCGAGCATTCCGTCAACGCTTACTGACCTTCATCGTAGACTTGAAGGATGGTTCAAGCTGTAAGCCAATAGAGTATGCATTCATTGACATTCTAATAATATATCTTTTGCTAGCGACTGGTCTTCAAGCTTGCACATATGAAGTGAAGGTGCAAGGTATAGAAGATGAGGCCGAGGTATGGGTTGAAGCACCGCACACTGAGAGTTTTGGAACAGATGCCGACCGCCAATGGGAACTTGTTGAAATGAGAGGTGTCAGCGAAGGTGGGACCTCTTGATGATCTTAGTAAAAAGTGGCTTATCAAATTGCGTAGAGTTCCTGGACCCTCCTATTCCCTCTCTTGCCTCTCTCTCCGTGTCAGGACATTGTTCTCCATCTTCATTACCTCCACATCTCTCTCACAGTGCTCCAACTCTGCCAGATCCTTTACCGACGTCTCTCCTAGCATTCGCTCACCTTATCCTTCGAACTTCCGACCCACAGCTGAAATGTCTGCTCACTCGAGAAGCTGTAACCCGTTTAAGAGCAGGCCAGCTCAAGTCCATACGGCCAACCAAGGGTGAGATCAAGAGGGAAAGAGAGAATGGAGGTTTGGTAGATGAGCCACCTAGAGAGGTCGAAATTATTGCGCCAGGAAAGACGCCTAGGCGAGGAAAGGGCGGGAGCGAGAAATCTCGCATTCTCATGCTTCGTAAGCCTTTATGTCTATTTTAACCCGTCTATCAGTACGCTCATTCCGGCACTAGACGCTCTCGCCAACATTGAGCAGTATGCGATCGATCTGGCATGGGATATCATTGCCCGCTTCGCACACGTTGAGGTAAATGGCGAAAGATTACCTGTAGAATTTTTCTTGGACTGGGCCAAAGTCGCAGAGGATGAGGCGAAGCATTATACATTACTGGCTAGACGACTAGTGGTGTGTAATATGTTCCAAAGATGAAGCGTGATCATGCTGACGCATTTGTAGGAAATGGGCTCATACTTTGGCGCTCACACAGGTAAGCGCTACGATTCGTATTCTCCCTACATATTCCTTGTCTGCCATTCATTCACCACTGAATCTAGTGCATGCTGGCCTTTGGGAATCTGCAACCCAAACGGCCGACTCTCTCTCCGCGCGCATAGCGATCATCCATCTTGTCGCTGAAGCTCGAGGGATCGACATGAACCCGCTTACATTAGCCAAACTTCAGGCAGCCGGAGATGTCGAGAGCTCAAAGGTACTGGAGATCATTCATGCCGATGAGATTACCCGTGAGTTCCCGTCAGGTCTTAGATTTGTTTCAGACCGTGTTGACATACACCCGAAAGATGTGACTACCGGCCATCGATGGTTTACTTGGCTGTAAGTTTACTCTTCCTCTATCTGGTCTATGTCGGTTTCTTCTGGCGCAGAAATCCTAATTCGATTTATGTTTTCCCTTAATATTAGGTGCGCAAAGCAAGGGTTGGATCCCATCGCCACTTTCCGTTCTGAAGTCGAGGCCAACTTCCGGGGGAAAATCAAAGGCCCCTTCAACGCTGAAGATCGTCTTAAAGCTGTACGTCCTTCCCGTCTCCAGCGAACTTTTTTATCGTTACTTTCCAATTGATGGTTTCCGGATTCTTATCATCGAAAGGAACAGTCGCTAACTTTCACACCCTTTAAAAATCTAGGGCTTAACACCTGACTTCTACGAAGATCTCACAGGACAGCTTGGCTGGAAGGAAGAGTTGGTTAAGAGGGCAGAGAAGGCTGCAAGAGAGGCCGAGGGGGACGAGCATCTTCATCCGAGATTGACATAACATGCGTGTATCGTTAATTCATTGGCTGTCATTCGCTGGTCATTAGCATGTACGATTCTCGCCCTATCGTATCGTACGGTATATCCGAAATCCCCGTCTTCGGTCCGTCGTAACGTATTTCTTCCTATGAGATTTCAGAACTCTAATAAGCAGAGAATATCCCCTACGCCGTGCAATGCTGCCAACTCCCCCAACCAGATAACTGATTCGTGCGTCATATTTGGTATCGTACCAGTATGTATATAGAAAAAAAAAACCTAGGTACATAATAACCTGTTTCGTTGCAATTTGTAACTGGGATATCTGACTCTATCTGCCATGCCCGCGATTGACGCATCAGGTAGTAATAGATATGAATGACAGGCACAATAATGATAATCCCCCGCGCAATCCGTTACTGGTCTGGCGACTGCTGCGAACCCTCGGACCTGTCGGCAGCAGTGGTCATTCGTTCGGGGGCGACGTGGTTGGCGCCGCTTACTGCACAGTTTTGTCTACTGTTACTAGGCCTTCAGGTCGTTAACTACTACTTTTTGCTATAATTTCGCGTCTGTCGGCATTTCAGAGTAAACTGTCCAACATTGCGGAAACCATCTTGAGATCTGGCCTCTAAAGTCACGCATGGGTCATTTTGCCTTACCGCGATGGAAAGCACAGCAGCGGACTATAAGTAATGTATTAGCTTCTAGTCACAGTACAAGAGTAGCTAGTGGATGAATGATGAGAGGGGGGGAGGAGTGGATAGCGTCCAAATAGCGTGGCCGACAGTACTAGTGGTATTACGCGTCACGCGTTGGCGTTACTACCTACTAACATGCCAATCTCGGAGATGGACAGGATTCTGAATTCTGATATGCTATTTGTGAATCTTGACCCATAGCTGTCACCAACAACTGTCGGGTTGGCAGTGCTCAATGAGCAGGGTACGCAATAGTTGAATAATACCAGGTACGAACGGTAAAAAGGCACGGATAAGTCGTTCTTTCGTATAACACGACCTGATGAAGTACAAATAACAATAGTGGTATGTAAATGTGCTTATCAAGTCCAGGTTTCCGACACTTAAGTATCGGATAGCGTTAACAAATGCCGAAAGACGAGGAAAGTCCGGTTTATGCGGCTGTTCATCGTCTGCGAACCCAGCACAGCCTCTGTAGTACTGCGATTATTATTAAACGCAACATACCAACCCCTCGGACCAGGTGCAGCTATGATTGATATCTTCTACGCGCTGACATTGGCGTTCGCTACTGTATGTTGTAATATCGGCTCATCCTTCTTTCTTACTGCAAGGACCAATCTGACCGTATGAGCTTGGGGGCAGGGAGAGTGAGAACAACGAAGGCGAACGATGGGGGATCATCCGAATGTCGTTAATGGGTTTTGAAGAATGGATGTAAGGTCTTATTGATCATCGAAACTGTATGATGCCATTTATGCTACAGAGAGCTGCTGCCGCTTCTTCCTTTCTCGTGGCTTCGTTGTGGTGGCTGTCCAGTGGTTCCACGATTGATAAATTTGAATGGTAATAATTAAATGACGGTGCACCGTGGAGCGACCAGAGTGGTGGCCGATTTTTCGGCTGAAATGAGAAAGGCACTCTCAGGGACAGAAGTTTCCGCCAGTATTTGGACTTGTACTTCGAAGCTAACGACGTTAAAAAGAAGAACCATGCCGGGCGAGATTATGGGAAAAATGGGATTTTCGATCTTGAATTGCTCATATTCTCTTTCTTTGTTGGTGGTCTTCGGACCTTTTCTCTTCTTGAGCCGCCTTACATGCTCCCTGCTGATTGGTGGCTTGTACTCTGTACAGAAAAGTGAGGCGGATGATCATGAAGCAGGGTGTTCGAATATGCTTGATGTACATGATGCGTGAAGTTCCATGTTCAAGTTCATGTTCCATATTCCATGCGTGATCCATGACGTGCAGAATGAAAGATCTGCCTGCTGGATGGCCGATTTCCCCTAATTTTGTTTAGCTTTTTGGCTTTGAATATGAACCCCGTTGCCGCTTTACCGTCCACCGGTCCATTTATCCGAATCTCATTTTGTCGGGTGGCGTCTTGTTGAGCATATGAGCTTAACCCTGAGTTTATTAATTCTAAAAGATTTTTGAACGCCTAGAATTTAGCTGTTTTTTTGTGTCGGCCCAACCTGCTAGGTAAGGAGAGTACCGAACTGCTATCGTCGGATATTTGTATGCAACCCAAGAAGGATCTGAAGAAGAAGAACTATTATTAAGAGCAGTCACTGGCTCAAAGCAAGCAGAAAGAACAAAACACAGAACACAAAAGAGCCTTTTTGTGGTGGCGCACAACCCAGTAGGATGTCTTCGGAGGTGAACACACCTTTTTGTCCTTTAACGCGTCCAGCCTTTTTCCCTCGCTTGTTGTCGCTATCTTCAGTCGGTCAATTATTTTGAATCCTTCTTCCATTCTCGACATCCTAATACCTAGCGAGCCTCAGCGATATTAAGCTATAGACTATAAGCTCATCCTCGTTTGGAGAACGGCGGCGACAAACTTCAAAGTCATTACGGTATCTCAACGAGACAAGACATTTTTGATTACCGAAATTGCTGGCTGTCGCCACGGACGCGTTCCTTCACATACATTTGGGTACCAGCATTCTCCCGAAATTCCCATACTAAAACCATTACCTCCCTACATCAATATCCTCAACCTTTCAAGGTCTCTTGCCCTATCTTTCTTCTCGAACGACATTTTTCTTACAGCGTCTGCGAACGAGAAGAACAAAAGGCGAAGACGGAAAGGACAGTGTGGAACGGACATTTGCGAGGGACAGGCGTTTCAAGGAAGACGCTCGGACGTCGGATTATTTGAGCACGCGTCGGTGTCTCTGGTGGAGTCCCGTGGAGATATTGCAGCGAAGCTCTGAGTAAAGCTGGTGGATTGGAGTACATCCAGATACAGCGCTTGCCGCCTGCACCGCAGAAGAAGGAACTGGAGGAGAAAGACGGTATCCACGGTCCACTGGTCATCACCCACGTCCATCGATCTCCTAGCACACAATAGCGGCTCCTCGCGACCTGAACCCTTCGGGCTGCACTCCAAACGGCACACGGTCGGCGCCCCTACTCCCACGAGCCACGACAAGGCCTAAGCTACGGTCCATTGCTCTTCCGCTTGTTACGCAAGCGACGGAACACTTTTTTCGGGTTTCGACGCCCGCTCTCGGCTTGCTTGTAACGGTGCGTGTCACCAACAGTCATTCGATCAACCAACCTGACAACAGTCTTCCTTTGGCTTTTGACAGCTGCGCCCTGCATTTCGTCGACCGCCTTCCATTCCAGGTCAATAATCGCTCCCTATCCCAGTCATCAATTGACTAGACAACCTTTGCCCGGCGTCGATATACCTTTATATTGTCATCATCCTTCTTAAAAGGCCTTTACTCAAGTCCCATCCTCCAAAGGCGATCCTCTTCCGCGACAAATCGTCTGGCCATCTCCACGCAGGACCTCCTTTGTAGTTTCCTCCTCAACGATTCACCATTGCTACCTTGATCTCCCACTATACAAACAGACCAACATCTTCATTCGCTTGCTGCGAGGTCGAGCTGCGACAACTTCGAATCCCCTGTATATTACCAGCTCGGTATATTTGGCCAGTGCTTTTCTTGACTCAGGTGATCCAGGCAAGTCAAGCACGGCCCTCAAGCTCACCACGATCACCCCATACATCAGCCTAGCTTTTCAATGTCTATATCCGGCCCCATCTCCAGGAGGCGTATAGGCTCTGTGAGTCAAAGAGGAAATGAAAGTTTGCCCCAGCTGGACATTCAGAGTATCCAAATGCCGTCAAATCCGTAAGCACGTGTCCTATGATTGCAAAATTGTAACTGATAACACATCAATGACTCAGCCAAAATGCCCTTGCCCTCAAAACAGCGGCGCTGTCAACTTCTACTAGATCTCTACACCAAATTTGCTCCATTTTGAAAAAGAGATTATTATGTGTGGACGGTTTTCAACCATTTTTAGGTGCGTCGTGCAATGTGGCCTGCGCGTCGATGGGAAACAGCTGATTAACGTTATGCATTATCGTAGAACAACCACCTAATGCCGAACCGTTGGATGTCGTTTCACATATGTGTCATCTTTTCCGGCTTGGTTCACCCCTTTGCCACCTTTACAACCTCCTTATCCCATCCTTCGTCGATCCTTTATCACCACTATATGCGGACTTACCAGCGCCTGCCAAAATCGAATACGACTTTCCTCAATTCTACGACTCTTCTAATGGTGTCCGTAATTGGGCCAAGCGACCAGAAAATGCCAAACCCTGCCAAAGATATATAGCAGCCTTTTGCATGGCGATGAAGAAGCGAATAGAGGAAGGAAGATGGACGTCTGATATGTGGGCGTTGCATGAGCTGTGGGGCAAATCGACTGGGGAGGATATCGAAGCGTACGACTCGACGGGCTTGATGAAGGTGCTGAGCACGGTAGAAGAAATGTTGGACAATCTGCCAGTATCTGCCATGTCTCCTATATCACCTCAAACTCCTTTCGCGGCATCGGGTTCCATTGCTCAGCGTGCGCAGTCTAGACAGTCTTATGACTTACCGTTTTCCATGGGCGGAATAGGCTCGGGTGCGAGTGCGGTGGCTAATATGGCGGCGACCATGAATGGTGGGGTGCATATCGAAGCTGGCCCCAGTGAGAACTCTCCAACTGCAGTGGAGATGCAGCGCGGCCTGTCAACATCATTGGCTGACGCCAACGCCTTCAAATCTGTCGAGGAGTTGGTTGCGAGTGAGAAGAGTTACGTGCAGGAGCTGGAAATTCTGGTGAGGTGCTCACAAGAGATGCTGGAGGCCCAGTTGGTGTCCACCGAAACGAACCATCAAATTTTCTCAAATCTGTCAAAGATTTTAGATTTCCACGTGAGCAAACGTTTGGATAAAGTGCATATGCAACCATGCTAACCCAGTTGTATAGCGGAAATTCTTAATCAAACTTGAGACGGAGTATGAGCCTATTCAAGAGCGAGGACCTGGTGCTTGGGCAGAGGGTGTATGGGGCAGGCCGTTCATCCTGAGCGAGGCGGAATTTGACTGCTACGGCCCATACTGTGCCAATTACCTCGACGCTATCACTGTTGTGAATGAGCAGATGCCAATTCTTATGGTGAGTGGAGCCCTGCAGGTCATTGGTGACTGAAATTGACTGTTTCCGCAGCGAGGACAAGAGTTATCCCCGACAGAAAGGCCGTGCTTGGACCCCCAACGGGAATTGCAGGCGTTCATGATTAAGCCTATCCAGAGAATCACCAAATATGGTCTTCTCCTTGATGTATGTCATTATGCGCAAATGAACGAATATAATTGCTAACAATGACGTACAGGCTATTCTCCACGCCACAGCCAAGCATGAGTATCCGTTCCGACCAGAGTTGGAAGAGGCTTCTGCTGCGGTCAAGCGTATTGCCGCCGGTATCAATGAGGTCACAGACTTCAAGGCCAAGCAAGCCACTGTGCGCGAACTTATTGAGCGGGTTGATGACTGGAAAGGTCACGACGTTGACAAGTTTGGATCGCTACATATCGACGACCACTTCACGGTGACCAAGGCTGATCAACCACGAGAATACCACGTTTTCTTGTTTGAGAAAATGATGCTCTGTTGCAAAGAGATCACACCAGAGAAGAAGAAACAGAACAAGAATTCGAGCATGTTAAGGAAAGATCGAGGAACCAGCAAGAGTGGACCGCTTGACAAGAAGAAACTGGCGTTGAAGGGTAGAATATTTGTCTCAAACATTAAGGAAGCCACCATCTTGCCCTCTGAGCCTGGAGGTGAGTTAAATTATCGGTTTCAAGTGACCATAACTAACCATATTATCAAGATGCATATGGCGCTGCTCGATTATTGATCGGATGGACTATTCCTCTTCGAAACCAGGATGGTTACCACGATGATCAGGAAGATTCTTTCGTGATGATCGGTAAGAGTGAAGAACAAATGAGGAAATGGTCGGAGAAGGTTTTGGAACTTGCCAACAACGAGCGCAAGATTCAAGAGGACATGCGAGCGGCAAGAATGAAGGCTGGTCGACTTTCTAATTCTGAAAGGCAGTACTACCAACATTCCTCCTTCGGTCCCCCCACTCCTGCCACAGAGCATCCTCCAGTGTCGCCCTTCAACATGCCTCCACTTCCAAACGGATCGACTACTCCTTATTATTCTGAAGACGAAGACCCCGAAGGCCTCCGCAGTGGTCGCACAACTCCCAGCATTCAAGGGTATCATCCGTACGCTTATTCCGGTCAACCTTCCACCGGTAGGCGAGTGCAGAGCCAGCAATCAGTGACTTCTGTCTTGCCAACAGAGCTTCGCGCTCGTGCTATGACCGAAGACCAATACGGTCCCAGCATGACTCAGTGGCGTACTCAACAACCAACGGCTCCTCCCCTTCCTCGCTTAACGTCTGCCATGTCGGGAATGTCGGTGGCCTCGGAAATTTCCTTCGGCTCTGGACCGGGCAGTACAGGTATACGAACTGGTATGGTCAGGCAGATGAGCTCTACGAGATTACCGCGTGCTACTGAAGTAGACGAGGGAGAGGGGAATCCGATGGATACTCGGGAATCATATGGGAGGTACGGGTCGCTTAGAGGGATGATGCGCGCTCCTAGTCACGCGATGCCTAGCGTGCCCCACCCTCCGCCCCTCCGGAATCGCAGTGCCTCCTCTCCCAATGTCTATCAGCAACCAACTGTCACTGGTGCTGTATCTCTTCCTTACACCGCAGGGCCCAATGGGACTTGGACCACTTCTCCTCTTGCGTCTACTCTTCAGATGAGCACGCATCCTTATGTCCAAAGTACCCCTGTACCTGGGTTTGGACCTAGTAGCTCAACGACTCTTGTGGGTGGAACAGCATACTTCAATAAGCGAATGAGCAATGAGAAGAGATCAAGTGGTGAGAGTCATCACTCCACGACTACCACCGATACTTCAGACCAGACCAGTCCTGCCACGCCATATGGCAGCGGCAACGGAGATGTTCGGGGCCCTTTGAGACAAAATAGTGGCGACAATGTTTCTGGAAGTGTGCTAGTCAAATTGCGGTTTGGCAATGTGGGTAACTCGTACAGCTTGATACGATCAACATGCTAACCTGTGTTTTAAAGGATCAATTCGTTCTCGGTGTCTCACAAGAGATCGACTTCATCACTCTCTATCAGAAAATCCACAAGAAGATTCGCCTGTGCAGCAGCTCTAACCGACCGGCGAATGTGCATGACAAGCTTCAGATCCGCTATGTCGATAATGACGGAGACGAGATCCAAGTCAAGTTTGACTCGGATGTGGAGCTGATGTTTGAGGATGCGAGAGATCAGGCTGGGCATATCAATTTGATTGCCAGATGGGCCGAGGACCGAAGAGGAAGCCCTCAAGGAGAGATTTATTGAGAAGAGAGACGTTTGTAAGGGTAAAAAACAGAGAGAAGGTTGATCATGGCTTATTTTATTTCTTATTCTATTTTCAAAAAAGTTTGTCAGTTTCGTATATTTATTCATCTATGTTTACTACTTTCATGTTTTTCATCTTAGATGGCTGGATTTGGGGTTTGGGTAGTGTCTTCTGTCGTGTTCATCTTTTCTGTGATCAGAAAAAAGTAGAGTACATTTTGTATCAAGTACGTACAGTATGAAGAAATCTCATGAGTGTCAGTCTGTATGCTGCAATAATATGACTGCACGGTGGCGATGTTTTTTCTTGACGCTAATGATGTTGCAGTGCCAAAGAACATGCTTTTTGGCTGCTAAAGTCTTCGTCATGGCGCATAATAATTTGAATCTGGAGTCTTTGATCTGGCGTTAGTATTTCCAGTCGTAAAGTGACATGCACTGTTAAAGTTAATCATATGTAGGATGACGGCTGATGCAAATAGGTTGGGCGCGATGATTACACAGGCCATCGATTATTACTGGAGGAGCAGACAGAAGCTGTCATTGTACATGTACATGTATATGGGTATATATTTTGGTCGTCGGATTCAAATCATCAGAAAAATCAGTGTGCTACATATGCTCGCCATCGCATTCTAGCGAGCAGAGTCCACATATATTCGTTACTGTCAAAAAAAAAGGTCATAAAAGTGATTAATGATGTCTGCCATGATTCACAAATTCTTGTCGTTCACCAATTAAGGTCCCCCGACTATACGATCTACGCGCTTGGCGCCCATAATATAAACT
The DNA here is from genome assembly GCF_000091045.1 of Cryptococcus deneoformans JEC21. NCBI lineage: Eukaryota > Fungi > Basidiomycota > Tremellomycetes > Tremellales > Cryptococcaceae > Cryptococcus > Cryptococcus deneoformans. The sequence continues at coordinate 1,035,517 of NC_006694.1, forward strand.
ACCTTTTCCTCAAGCACCGGGTATGGCTGATTAACGGATAAAAAATGACAATGACCACTGAATAAAGCATGCTACAGTGCAGAAGTAAAAGCCATAAGGATAACCGCTTGGATTACCATTGATGCTGGCGCTCCAAACCTACAAACAAGGCATCAGTATGTTGCCACGAAATGCTCTGGAAGGTATTACTCACAGCACCACCGATTACAGGGCCAAAGAAACGCGAGAATGATACGGTGCTTTGGGCGAGTCCATTGGCAAGGCCAACAACGTGGGGAGGAGACATGGCATTCTGTAGGGATGGGTTAACAGGCGTACTTGATGTAGGGGGTCTCGACTCACAATAAGTACCATGACGGAGGTATACGAGAATGTACCTGCACAGTACCTCACAGCAGTGATAGTAACCAAGCCTACAATGAATCAATCAGATCCAATGTCTTCGTCGTGACTTGGAGTACCCACAGAACATCAAAAAGAAACTGCCTTCAGAGTCAGGAGAAGCAATTTTGTGTAAGATTGGCAGAGAGAAGTAGGCAGGAAGGTAGAGGGCACATCCAATCCTGAACATTTGAAGATGTGTGAAACGACCGAGAGGGGGTCCAAGTCGAGGGTAAATATAGAATTGATACACGAGCTGGCAGAGACACATGAGAGCGACTACCAGGGAGAAATGGGCCGGGTTAAGCCCAAGACCACCAGAGCGGTAGGGACTATGATCATATCAGCAATTACTCAAAACTTCAAAAGGTAAGCCTCGTACGTTACCAAGAATGACAAGAATATTTGATCATGGATAGTGTTGTGCAAAGCAAGGAGACCATACTATCGGAATGGACTGATAAGTTCTATGTGACGAACAAAGTCATTATTTGAACACACCTGGATGATTACTTGAACAGGCAAAAGTGAGAACGAAGAGGCCTCTTTCTCAGAGATCTGAGCGGCAACGCCGGCAGTCGCAGAGTCCACAGCATTTCCAGGCCCTTCAGCGATAGCGCTTAAGCCACCGGTGGATCCCCTGCCATGGTCGGGACTAGGTGATGCTGCGCGGAAGAATGAGTCAGCTTCGTGTCTGGGCGATTCTGCTTCATATGCGGCTGCTACAGCTGGCGGAGTCTTGACACCAGTGTTGGAGAAGATGGCAGGCATGTGTCCTGAAGTGGTGCTGAATCGCCTGCCGCCATGTGATACGGATAATCGGTGGCCGGGAAGGTTACGATGAAGAGAAATATTGCCCACACTTGTGAGGCGTGCTCTGCTAGACCGTCGGAAGGAGAGGTCACCTTGATGGCCATCGTAGGTTGACGGTGAAAGTGCATGTAATGAAGGGGAGGCAAAAGAAGTGTCGGGTACGGCTTCGTTAACCTCCTCTTCTTGGTCATCCTCTGTCTCCTCCTCATCATCAAAGACAGCAGTGTCTTGGGCGACCGCGGCAGACACCCAAAGGTCATTGATGTTAAATGTGTTCTCCTCATTCGCGAGCAACAGCCTCTGTGCAACCTTCAGAGCCCTGTTACCCATCTCGCCGTCCTCTTCATCACTCTCGTCAGGTCTGCCTACTGCAGCTGAAGCCCTCCTAGCAGCCTCCAATGCTGCTCTAGCTGCCAAAGTAGGGTGCTTGGAACGAATACCTCCGTATCCATAAGCCGTGCCTAAGCTCGCTCGACTATCCCTTCGGCCGCCCGCACTACGAGAGAGTTCCGGATATCCAGCACCGTGAGCGGCATCCTCTTCTTCTTGGCTGGGTGACAAGACTCGCCTCAAACTGACTGATGGGACCCTGATTGCGGTTCGGCTGGAAGGCGCAGGGGAAGCGTGACGACCAGCAGCAGGAGAAATACCGGCAAGGGGTTCGTTCTTTTCGACTGCGAGGGTGATACGCCTGCCGCCTCGAACACCTCCATCCCAAGAAAGAAGACAAGAGAGGATGGCGCCGACAGCAAGAACGCCACCGCCAATGATAGTCGGAAGGATATATGGGAAATTTTGGAATAGGGCTGGCAGACATTGAAAATTAGCGATCATCATCTTGACATACTAAGGATACCAGTCATCTTACGAATTTGAGCCAAAGCAGTACCGGGGAAGTTCTCCTTTGGGCTTTCAAAGACACCGCCAATGATAGGACCAATGACACCACCGAAACCCCATGAGAAACCGAGCATAGCATAAGCACGAGCGGCGTTAGTGTCGTCAGTCAAGTCTCGGATCGAACCTCGGAACTGGACAACCTGCTGTTAGAGCTATTCCTAATAGTTAGCTGGAAACTCACTACTCCGACAGCACCTCCGAAAATGCCTTGAATCAGTCTGACACAGATAGCCTCGGGAAGCTAACTTATAGCGTCAGCTTACATGCTGGATTTACACATTGACCCAAGTCTCACAGATTCAGAAGTACCAAAAATTACAAGAGCTACATGGCGTAAGTCACAGAACACAAGCGGAATCCCAATTACTGACTCACCAATAGCGCTTCCGGCAAGACTGGCTACTAACACAGCACGACGACCATGACGATCTGCTATGCTACTCCAAAGGAGAGAGGTGAAAAATTGTGTGATGAAGAAGACAGAGACAAGATTGCCTGTCCAAAGACCAACTGCGGCTTCCGTCTCACTATTCTTTTCTCGACCGGAGTTAAGGAAGAAACCTTCCATGCGGGATTAAGTCAGCAAGCCATTACTAGACATATAAACACCTGTAGACACACCTTCGACCTGCTTGAGGATGAATGGAGTGCACAAGTTCGCCGCTAATAGCTCTGACAGCATTGCCTGCGCAGCAGCAGATTAGCTACATGTCATTGCAGATCTATGAATCCGTTGCCACTCACTATACACATTACAATCATAGGAAGTGCAGGGAGAGGAGTGGCATAAGCCGCTCGGATCCCGGGCACCAAAGTGGGCAACTTTGGTCCGAAATCCTCATCATCTAGCAGATCGTCGACGATTCCGCCCGCTGGACCTCGAGAACTGGCTGCTCTGCCTCTACCATAACTAGAAAAACTAAGTCGAGCCGACTTTGTACGAGCTTTGGAGCGCGGAATAGTCCCTCTTGAATGCCCATTGACGGCGGAAGAGTGTGGAGAGTTGAAGCTTTGATGTGCTTGAGGAGATGGTGTGTCGGACGCGAGAGCCGAAGACCCGCCGAGGATGTCAGTAATTGTTGGTTTGGGCGGAAGGGCTATTCTGCCCGGAGGAGTGGCCGTCATATTTGGCGGTGTGCGCGGATTATGGTTACGAAGATGAGGTGTTGAGACGTTGAGAAGTATTCTGGGAAGCCTATATGGATCAAAACTGGCTGTAGATGTAGATAAACTTCGGATGGCGAACCCTGCACGTCACCAATGTCTGTGGCGACTCCCGGTCCGAGAAACGGCGAATATATAATAGCCCATTCCCTTTGTTACCTGTATTTCCATGATGATAATGCATATAATAGGATAAGTGCTTTACTGAAACATATACATATTAACAAGCTGCCTATGACATTGAAAAACAATTGCTGACAGTATTAATACGGGATTAGTAAACCCTGATGGAAAGCCGACATCCGCTAGTTCTTCATCAGTGCGGCGGCGATGGCAAACGGCACCCATTGAGCACCACAGAGCCCTCTAGAGAAGCTTACAATGAACGCTCGCTTACTATAGGGATACATGAAAGTGGAGAGTTGATCACAACTGTGTCCCGCCAACGCTGGTCGTGTATAGCAAGTCCAACATCTTCTGTGCAAACAATAATAATAACCATAGTAGAATCGGAAGGAGGATGATGCCATCATGTTTTTACTTCTTTCTGCCCATGATAATTATATGGGTGCACTCGCAGTCACCAGTTTCTATAATTTAAAAAGATGATATTCTTCCCGACAGTTGCTCAACCACCCAAGTATCGTCTGATTCTACCTCCATTTGTTTTCAATAGCCATTGCTGGGCTGCTTCTTCAATTCCGGATTGGCCCAGTAAACCTAGTGAAGAACTACATTGTAGTGTGGCTTGTACATATCTATGTGCTTTTGTTCTGCTACTACCACAGAATAATGATAGTGAAATTCCTAAAACGAAACCGACCAAAACGAAACCGACGACGGTCGGTCGAGGAGGCAATCATATGGACGGAGGACGCCATGGCTACCGAGTAGTGCCACTTTGTTACCATTTACGTAATTGGCTGCTGTCCCATGCGCGACTGCTTTGCGGAACCAAACACGGGATGGTTTAGCACAAAACAAACGAAGCGGCATTGACCGACACATAAGTTCCCCGTTAAATGCTGCATCCATCATGACATCCTGTTCTAAATCTTATCGCTCTAACCCCTGACGATTCCCTTTGAGCGCCGTACTTCTCCCTAGTCTGTACGAAATTGCTTTCCAGCCCCTTCAGGTTGTACTAATAATATCCCTAGGTCGGATTTAGATTATGGCGAGAAGCGCCAGCTGTGAGAAGCATGAATCTCAGTTGACTTGGCTGATGATGGACATGAACGAAACGAAACGGTCAGCATGAATGAAATCTTTCATCATCTTTATCTCTTTCAACCCCTTTATCTGGTAATCCTTCGCAGTCCTTCCCTCACCTTCTTCTTTTATCCCTCTTTGCCCAAGGGGCCCACATTCTCTATAATTTAACTGCAGTCGACCTGCATAACAACTTGTCAAGAGCCGGCTCTTGGCCCATATCTCTAGCTCAGGAAGCTTCCTCTCTCTTCTCAGATCACATTCTCTACCATTTATCACAATGTTACTCTCAACTCCAGCCTTCCTTTCATTTGCCCTCCTTCTCGTCTCCCAGTCCTCCGCCCAGGGACACACTGCTCCTCCTGGCCGACACCGTCACCCTAGGATCTTCAAAGACCTTCAAGAGCGTGGCCAACTGGATGAGCGGTTGCTCCCTATCACCGCTACCACCACTGTTGTGGTCCCCATGACCGCCACCAGGACTATCTGGGTTGATTCCACTCAGTTAGTCCTTGGTGACGGTGGTAATGATGGAGACAATGATGCTTCAGGCGATGTTAGCAGTGTTTGGTCTTCGCAGGCGAGCCAGAGCACTGAAGGAGCATCCACAAGCAGTGAAGCTATGTTACCTACCGCCTCAGCATCATCATCAGTTTCAGACTTGACATCATCTTCCTACGACACCGACGCCCAGTCATCATCCTTTGTCACCGGCTCTTACATCGAAGATGTCACGGCGACGTCTAGTCTTCTTTCCGATTCCCTTCCTACTTCCTCCTCCATCTCCTCCGATTATCCTTCCCTTTCTGTTTCCCAATCTGAAGCCTCTTCTTCCACCACTGGTGTCGCCACATCCTCAGCCACTGTGACCGACTCCAGCTTTTCTACCTTTGCTGAAGAGCCAGCCTCAACTGGATCTTCATCGTCTCAGTCAATTGCTGCCGATTCTGCTCCTAGCTCTTCCGCTTCGACATCGGCTTCAACAGGATCGAGCTCTTCTCGGCCTACATCGCTGCCCCAAACCGAGTCAGCGACCAAGTCTGAGGATTTGGGCGCCGCGTCGACTAACATTGCCAGCAATGCCACCGTGTCTGACAATGTGAGTGTGTCGGAAAGTCAGTGGGCGTCAGTAACCTCGACCAAGAGCTCTTCTATCTCCGAAACCGGATCAGCAAGCTTGTCTGGGAGTGAGTCTGTATCCCTCTCCGACTCATTCTCTATCTCTGCGACATCTACAGATTCTGCGGCGGTTATAGGAACGGCTAGCTCTTCTTACTCTAGATTCGAGTCATCAGCCACTGCTTCTGAGACTGCCTCAGCTTCGGCCAATGAGACAGGTTCCAAGACCAAGTCGCACGGGAACTGGTGGGAGACTAGCACCTCTTCTTCCGCCTGGGCTTCTTCCTCTTTGAGCGCATCTGAAAGCGCCTCAGAGAGCGCTTCTTTGACAGCGTCGGGTACGGTCTCTGTTTCTGACTCTTCAACATGGCCTGAGAGCGCTTCAGTCTCCTCTGCTGCCACAGCTACAACCTTTGAATCATCTACTTCCATTTCCGCCACCTCTACCTCTACCTCTAGCTCTTCTTCGCCTACCTCTACTCTTGCCTCTACTCTCATGTTGGGATATTATCCTGATTGGTCCGCCTACTACCTTTCTCCAGAGTCTGTCGACTGGGACCGCTTCGACATCCTTGACTTTGCTTTCGCCATCCCCAACTCTGACGGATCCCTCTACTTCACCGATGATAGCTCTACAGACTCCCTTCAGCGATTGGTCACTACTGGTCACGCTGCGGGTAAGCGAGTCAAATTGTCGATCGGTGGCTGGACTGGGTCTGCGTACTTCTCTACCATTGTGGCCGATGATTCTCTCCGAGCTACCTTTGTAAGCAATATCTATGACATCTACAACCAATACAACCTCGATGGTATCGATATTGATTGGGAGTACCCTGGTACTGCCGGTGCCGATGGTAACGCCGTGTCATCTGATGACTCTGCCAACTTCCTCATTTTCCTTCAAGACTTGAGGGCCGCTTTGCCAAGCGAGGCCATCATCACCTCTGCAACGCAAGTCTGGCCATTTGCGGACAGCAATGGTAACCCGATGACCGATGTGAGCGAGTTTGCCAAGGTCCTTGACTGGATTTTGATCATGAACTACGATGTCTGGGGTTGTAAGTATCACCATAGCTTGTACGCGAATCAATATTGATGCCATCCGCAGCTTCCAGCACCCCTGGTCCCAATGCTCCTCTCTCTGATGGTTGCGGTAACTCTACTCAGCCTCTCGCCAACGCTTATGCTGCAGTTTCCTCATGGACCAGTGCTGGCATGCCCGCAAACCAGATCACCCTCGGTGTCCCTGCGTAAGTGTTACTGGTGTTTTACTGACAAGGTGCTGATCAACTTTTACAGCTATGGTTATATCCAAGTCTCTTCGGCTTCTTCCCTTATTCAGCGACGCTCTCTCCCTCTTCTCCCTCACAAACGATCTAAGCACGCCAAGAAGGCCAGCTACGTCACAGTTCAGAACGAGTCTGGAGGTACGACCGACGGTCAAGTCATGTGGTATGGTCTCCTAAACCAAGGCGCTTTGACCTTGAGCGATGGAGAGTACGTCGCTACCGGTGGTTTCACCAGACATTGGGATGACTGTTCTAGTACTGTAAGTCCTCGGCCACTCTACTGCATGATGGATTCTCATTGACTCGTCGTAAATTAGCCTTGGCTCAAGTCTTCTGAATCCGGCCAAATCGTCACCTACGATGACCCCCAATCTATGAACCTCAAGGCTCAGTTCGCTGCTCAGGCTGGGTTGAGGGGATGTAATGTCTTCTCTGTCGATGGTGACTGGACGGGCTCGTCCTGGCCTTTGACAGATGCTGTCAGGAGTGGTTTGGGACTTCCCGCTGTGTAATAAGAGAAGATATGGAATGTTGTAGGAAAAAAAAAGAGCGTGGATCTAAACAGGATATTTCTGACCTTGATGGTCTAGAGAACAGTATATAATTGCCAAATTGATGCATTGCACCACATACTATAATCAATCACTTATTAGATAGGGGTGGTCAAGGAAGTCCTGATTTTGACGGACGAAACGAAGAACGAGCAGAAAGCAGCACGAAAAACAAACGAAGAGAGAGTTTCGGAGAAACCCCTTGGAAATTCTACAGCCCAATTTACCGATTTAGATATTTGGGCCGCGTCGAAGGACGCGAACGCGAAGTCAACAAAAACAAACGGATCAAGGAGGCCGAAAGCTGGATCGCTCCTATTATTGCCATTCATCTGCTGAACCACAGTACTTCTCTTCATTCAAAGCATATTAAATAGCATTCCATGGTCTGATGTTCATGACATCGACCTCTTCTTCGAGGTCTGCATATACAGACTCTACGACACTCGCTGTGGACTTGGATATCGTCGAAGAGATATTTCAGCGAGGGCGATACGCAACGTCTTTCCCGCAAGTGTTCAAATCGTACACAGAAGTTCTGCAAGAGCAGTAAGTGTTCATCCAAGTTACCTGAATGAAGTGCTGATGCACACGGCTGCACGGTTGCAGTGGGATCTCAGCTACCAACGACTCTGTCTACTACAACTTCCTCTTGAAGGTCGGAGTCTTAAAAGCGTCAACATGGGGAGACAAGTGGGATCTATGGAAATCGACCCGACTAAACCAAACGTTGCCTTCAAGCGCTTCTGTATCCCGTATTAATCAAGAAGATTTCGGCAACAAGAAAAGTCAAAAATCTTTCGCTTCATCCCATTTGCCTGAGGTTCGAAAACGCGTTCCTTTCCTTGCTTCTGCTTCATCAGATCTGGATGAGGGCTACACAGGCGGCGAGGAAAGCGAAGCATCCATCAGGGCGAGTCCACGGATCCAGCTTGTCAAGAAAGAGATTGCAGACTATACGCCTGTCGAAACGGTGGATGTTACCGGAGAAGACTTGTTATCCTTCGATCCTCCTATTCGAACTTCGACTCCAATCTTCGCTCAATATCCCCAGTCGGGCTACCCCCCAGATTACACCGCTTCAGATGTTAGTCAGGACCTTGAACAAGCTACAGAAGAGTTCTCTACACTAGGTTTATCAACCCCAAAAGCACAGACAAAACAAACGCTGCAAACAGTCTCATGGGTAGATCGCATTGATGATCTCCCATTGGAAATGAAAAGACAAATGGAACAGAAGGCCGATACATTCTACATGTATGGTCTGACTTGGAGATGTTGGAACATGTGGTTTAAGACAAGCGAGTGGTATAGAGTGAGCCATCTCTCGTTCTCGTTTCGTGGCCCGACTGACATTACGCAGATTACTTATAAGAATATTATCACCGCCAGAAACAACCTTTTGCTCCGCCAAATGCTCGAGAGATGGCATAAATCATCACGTCGTCTCCTATCACTCCCTCCGATTGCCGATCGTCATCGCGAACAACATCTTAAGTCGGCCACACTAAAGACGTGGATGACCAAGCTGAAAGAACGTGATCTCGACCGGATGGAACAAAGATTGACTAGGCGGAAAGAAGTAGAGAGGATCCGAAAAGCTCTTGCACATTGGAAAAGAAAATGGGACGACAGACGAACGGAGAGATGGAAAAAAGACATGGCAGAGAGGGAGTTAGGCTTCATAGAGAGAAGGAGAGAAAATCATATATTGACTGTCTTCCAAGTAAGGCGTGGTACCTTTTATCTGCTGCTTTGCTGACAAGCATTTAGCATTGGCGTGTGGAAGCACGTCTCCGATACTTAAAAGCCTTTAAAGAACAAGGGCTTATCTTATCAATTTTCTACGCTTGGCATGACCTCACCACCAAACAGCGATATCTTAAATCCATTTTACAAGACATTCAACTTCGCCAAAAGGAAGATGCGTTGCATTTATGGCAAAAGATGGCAATGTTGAAGCCCAAGGAGAAGTTGGCAATCGATACTGGAAAAGGAAGGTTGCTGGCGAGAGTGTGGAATGACTGGAACGTTGCAAAGTGAGCAGTATTCGTTACAATTATGCCTGCTGAGGTTATTTTCTAACAATCCTTGTAGCTGGCTGAGTCAACAATCTTCTGCATTTGATCGCCGGTGTCTTTTCAACAAGGTCATGACAAAATGGAAGTCGGCAACGATAAATCAGCAAGTACGGTTACACACCCTTCCATTAGCTATATACGCTAACTTCCATCCAGGCACTCGGCCGTAGATCAGAAACCTTTGATAAACTGCGTCTCTTGCAGACTAGCCTCAAACAATGGAGGATCGCTTCCAGGGAGAGCCTGTTCAATCAAATTCGAGAAAAGCGGCTACAAAGCCGTGCCTTCGTCGTCTGGAAGGGCGAAATGGACCGAGTGGAGAAGCTAAATGGTGATGAAATCTCTTCATAGCGTGTTACAAGGGGCTGATACCATTTAACTCTAGCACTTGCTCATCAGTTCACTCGCAGACGCCAATCACACGCTCTCTCTTCTCATTTCATTCGCTGGCGCTCTCATCTATCCTCTCTGCAGACTTTATCTCTACAAGCCAGGCTCGTCCACAAGCAACACCTTGTCATCAACTGCTTTTCAAAGTGGAAAGCCTCTTCCCGTACCGTGATAGCCAACCAAGCCTTGGCAGACAAGGCACATGGCTTCTTCGCACTGAGAATGGCGTTCAAGACTTGGGGAGTACAGTATAGGAGGAGAAAGGCTACGGCATGGATTAAGGAGAAAGAAAAGGAGAGGTTGAAACCTATTTTCGACAGTAAATTTCTTTCCTTTCTCAGATAGCGATGGAGCTAACGATGTCGCAGGGTGGAGAGTTCTAGCGAAGAGATACCGTGGTCTTGAGAAACGAGAAACTGCGTTCCAAAGGTTTGTGGAAGAGGTATGTTTCCATTCTGAGGAGATTGGTTCTTCTTTCTAACGCATGTCTCGACAAAGCGAACCAAAGAACGGCTTCTAGCCAAATGGACTGAGCGAGTCGTCGAAGTTAAAGACCTCGAACTTAAAATAGTGAGGCAGAGGGACGAGCAGACTGTAAAGTACGTACCACAAACAAGCTTCGAATGTTATCTGACGGATGTGATAGGAATGCGTTGGGGCGATGGAAATCCCATTTGGAAGAGATTAGGGCAAGCAAGAAAAAGGCCGATGATTTCCTTGAAATTCGGGAGAACGGTGAGTACTTTGCCCAAGTTTTGCGTTGTCTAGCTTACATATCTTCTTTCAGAAAATCTTCGACGTGCATTTCGATTTTGGCGGTCGCAAGCCAAGCGGTCGAAACGCCTACGGCTTGCGTCTGAGCGATCAATCATCGAGAGAAAAAACAAGCTGCTGCGATGCATTTGGGATAAGTGGTGGAACCGAAAGAGAGAGAAGGATCTGGACGATATCGTGTGTACAATAGTCATAGGGACTGTACTGCTTGCTTACTAATGCTGTTTCCAGAGGAAGGAAGTCGAGTTCTTACATGAAAACGTCATCCTATACGGCGTGATGGACAAATGGAAAGCCAACACCCATGTGAGTCTTCGCGTTTCAATGTGAGTTTAATATTGACAGCATTTCTCAGATCCTTCCCGGGATCACCGCGGACTCCCAGCGGGTGAAAAGCAAGACATGGGCTACTTGGGAGAGAGCTTTGGAAAGGAGAAAATGGGCCAAAGCCATGAGGAAAGAATGGGATCAAAAGCTGCTTGGTGAGAGGACCCACATCGCATTCCCAAGTGCAGGGCTAACCGGAGATCCAGCCGAAGTGTTTAGACTGTGGAAAGAAGCTGCTGCTCACAAATCCATGCTTAATGCTAGGTGAGTTGATCTTGTATTTTCATGTGGCCTCCCCTCCGTTCAAGCTCACTTTGACAATGCAGGAAACATCGAGGTCGTCCTCGTCCCTCTGGATCTACTCCAACGACGACTACCCACACAATTGGAGCACGCCGATCACTCCCTTTGACTCACTCTTGCGATCCTGCACCTAGTAGTTCTCACATCTTACTTTCAGCTGCCGCAAGCGGTACCTCTGCCTCCGGAAGAACCCAGTCCAACCAACATAGACATGATGCTAGAGGGAGCGAAAGCGTGGCTAGTGAGCCGGTTTATTCGAGGCTGAGAGAAGAACTGGGGCGAAAAAGAAGAGGAGTGAGTGAGGAACCTGCATATGGGAACATGATAGGAGGTGAATCGAGAAACGCTGAGAGGTTGGAAACGCCTAGGAGCGGAAGCGAGATGCTCCGGGCTCTGAGAGGGGTCATGCCTGGACGATAAGTTGTAGTCCCTGCTGTTATTATTTGTATGAACAAGTATAATGCATAAATATCGACACTGGCGGGTTTGTTTTCTGGGCTCTGGGTATCAACATTACATGTGAGGCTACAGACAATCGAGATGATTACATCATGGGCATTGATCTCGTGAACTAAACCTTTGGTGGAACATCCTTAGTAACCACATCGTAGTGACCGGGTCTACGATTGATGTCAATAAATGTATTTTGCGCACCGTATAATCATCACATACCGATACAGCAATGTCAATGGGCGAGCATTTTCACTTGTATCCTTGCCGAACTCTACCCAGTTGATAGTTTTCCCTCCCACTTCGCTCCTGTCCAGGTATGCGACCCTCACCCCGGCATTCATAGCTTCCGCCAACGCCATTATTTGCGCATTGTCGGCTTCTTTACCGCAAGGCTCGACCTCTTGCCTGCAAAATTCCTCTGTAGATAAAGGCAAAAATGTGGTAGGAGAGAATAAGAATGGTGAGAAAAGATCAGCATGGGTGCGGATATACGACGATGTGATGAGTCGCAGAGAAACAACAATGTAGTTGGATCTCTCAGGATCTTGAAGAGCTTGAACGATAGAGTATTCGTTGGCAGTGGTCTCATCTGACTCTGCAAAGGAGCGTATAAGGGCCAAAAGAGGATCGAGGAACTCTTCATACTAACACAGAGAGTCAGCTTGAATTCTGTTTAAGGTATTTTGAGCCCAAAGCTTACAATGTCCTTCTGAAAACCACACTGCTCCATGGCAGGCAATGCACGTTGGATAGCGTCATATGCCAAATTGGCTTCAACATCTGGTTCGGGGGAATGTAATATTCTCAAGAGGTAGGCCAGGGTGAATGCTTCGCTGTTGATTAGTTCCTATCCATTCAAAGGCGGGAATTCGCGGCAAACCTACATCTATAGAAGCAATCGCCGTCTCCTCGAGCTCTCCATACCTGGTCCCATCCGTTCTCTTGTAGGTAATCGAGCTTCTTCACGATTTGTTGAGAACCTTTCAAGTATTCTTCCCGGATAACAGACAACGGCACAGGGGTGCTTACGAGCGGCTTCACAAGATTGTCAGGGAATGCCATCTTGATGCATAAGACAATGTAAACACACCTTATCCGAAGTATTTTCTTGGTTTTCCATATTCTCCATGAGATTCATGATCTCCTGATCTGTGAGAGTGGACATGTCTGTGTTCTCATTGATGACTCTCGCTGGAGGTTCTTCTGGCTGAGCAGGTGAGGACACTGGTTTGGGTTGTGCTGAGGTCATGGTGGCTGTGACTCCTGGATTGGAATTCTCTTCTGATATCTATGGTTGTGGGGAGAGTGAAGCTTTATGTGTTTCTGGCATTCGACTCGAGCCAAACATGAATGGATGTTATGGACATGACAAGAGCTCAGCACGCAGTGTGAATAGCCGGCGACGTCATCGGAACAGCCTCCCGCCACCGGCCACCCGCCGCCTCCACATTCTTTTTTCCTCAACAATCTTCTCTCTTTCATTTCAATCTCGTATTTCAAGCCATATGGCTGTCAATCCAAAATGACCCAGCCACGGCCATATCGTGCAGGGCTTGGTCTCCCACAAGTAATGACAATTACTTCAGATCCTGCGCCTCCTCGTTCGGCTCATGAGGACATTCACGAATATACATCGCCGCCGGGCTCTCCTATCCAGTCATCTACAGATGCCCCTTCACAAGTAAGCATCAGCGGACAACCGGAGAAGAAAGCAGAGCATTACGTCTACGAGTCTCTCCCAAAACATATCGCTTGGCGGGAATGGAATATCAACCCCTCACGTCATGGACCGGAACGCCTCAAACATCCTCCGGTCTTTGTCAAGAGTCAAACTGTTTATGATGAGCTTGGGAGAAGCGTCGTAGATGGCGTCGGGGTCGAGGTGAGTCTGGGCGAGAAGGAAGAGAAACCGGGCAAGATACTGCATAATGGTGATTCGATGAAAGATTGGTATTTGAAACTGGCGAAGAAGTCAGATGCTCAACAGGAGGATTCTCAACCGTCAAACAAGCCTGCAATCGCAGTTGCGAAAACGACTATGGAACCAGCAAATACTGTCAGTGATTCCAAATCGTCAGCTGAAGCCATTCGCATACATCGCTCTGAATGGTTCATCCGTCGAGCCCTTCTTTCGAAATCCCAAACTCCAAACTCTACACCGGAAATATCCAAGCCGACGACACCGTCTTCAATTTCTTCTCTCCTCACGATACCATCCCAAGCGCAATCCAAAAAAATGGCACCCAACTATGCTTTGGGACCGGAGAATAAAGGCTATGGAATGTTGAAAGGTTTCGGCTGGGGAGGCGGTGGTTTGGGTAAACCAGAGAGGTGGGAAGAAGAAAATGCAGACACTCCCAAGGAAGACCGAAAGGGAAAACGACGGGCGGAGTCAGATGATGAAATACAAGAGGTCGATGCTAGTGGTAACGCCATTATCGACCTTACTCTTTCTTCCTCGGAAGAGTCGTCTTCAGAAGACGAAGAAGCTCTTTCCGGCCCCGGCCGTACAGCGCCCATCCCCACAGCACTCAAACTCGACCGTCTGGGTCTTGGTCACCGTTCCGCATCCGAGTCGAAAATAACGCACACTCATAAAGAAATTGTTCAAGCTCAAAAACGTGCCAAATACGGTCAAAGGAGGACCAATAAGGGTGAAGAGAAAGGGGAGATGGGTAGGAAGCAGAAAATAGACTGGAAGAGGAAAGATAAGCGGGAAAGAGAAGAAAGAAGGAGATTGGTGGCAACATTGAATTCTTGAAGTACATGCCCACAAAAGGTTCATCATCGTATGTAAGTTGCTGATTGGGTTGTGAGCCAAGTCTGTCAAATAAGAACGATAGCTGACTGTTGCAAAGGCCTCTGGAAATAACCATGAGGACATCCTGTGCTTTCACTCGTCCACATCCGAGCAGGCCCAAACCGAAGCTGTTGAAGCTGATGTTCAGCGATTATGCGAGTAAAGGGCCCTCCGCGTGAATTGGCGTATCATGGCTCTGGATTAGTTGGGTCTGTCTCCTTTCTCAATCCTAGCCAACTCAAATCTTGGCTCGTCCCTGTGAGAACCAATATGTTTCGTGTTCAGGTGATGATAAACAACGCCCATGACAAGCAGGACTCGTATTTGCGTATGCATCCCTGACGATGGTTTTCGTCATCGGAAATGAACCCGTTGCTTACAGAACTTTTATTGTTCTTTAATGCTAATTGATTTACGAATGCTAGATTGAAGGTACAGTCCTTAGTACACGAAGCGAACACTACTTGTACACAATAGTTACACCACATCCTCCAGATCTGTGATCTGCCCCCATTTTCAACCTCATACTACCCAGGCTCCCTCTCAAACCTTTTCTTCATCTTCTTCCCTTGTAGTCTCCGGCTCACCATAGATCACCGGACCTGTAATCCCCAACCCGACAGACGCAGACCGACCAAAAGGCGGTCGAGGTGTCGACCCTTCACTTCCCCCGCGAGCATTCAAACGCCTCGCACCTGGAGATGACGCAGGTACAGTCGTGCTGACCGATCGAGTCTGGGAATGAGGAGATTTCCCTCTCGGCGGCGTTTTTTGCACGATATTCAAACCTCTTCTCATCGGCTTCTGATTTCCCGTTATGCCATTTGCCCCTCCTCCAAGTACAGCTCTCAAGCTATCCACCCTTCCGGCTAACCAACCTGCAAACCCAGGACTCATACAGAAACTCGCGTAGAAATCGTTTTCCACCCTTGACTTGCTCGTGAGACCTTTTGTCTTGAACAGCAAGGGGTTAGGACCGGATGTGCGAAGATGGGAGAGGAAAGTCGGAAGGGAAAAGGGCCGGATCCCAGCTGTTGATGTCGCTGTGTGCAATGAGAACGTAGGGGAAGGGTGTGGAAATTGTGGGAGTGGCGAAAGATGGGTTGAGGTGGGGTTAGGAGTGTTGATAGACGGGGTCGTCGAGGAGGTTGGGAAGGGTGATGAAGATCGGCTGCTGGGTTGTGGTGTTCGAGTCGGGACGAGAGTCTGAAAGTATCGATTGAGAGGAACGAGGAACCGTTCAGTTATCTGCTGAAAATGTGTTCGAAGAGCCTCATTCCCTGCTGGATCTATAGCAGCCCGGATCAGTTGATGCAATATTCAATCATGAGGATGCACTTACCATCGAGCTTACCCTCTGCTATCAATCCTTCTAATCGTTTCAATAACACCCTGTCCTTCTGCACACTCCTTGTCCGTCGACTAATAAATCCTTCCGGCTCTTCCCATCCACCTACACCTCCGCCTATTGTTCCCGTACCTGAGCCTGCTCCTCCTGTCGGTTTCCGCTTGCCTCGCTGTGATGGAATACTAATCACATTCGGCCAATGAGAAGCCGCATTCCGGAAGAATGGATTTGTAACTCCTACCACGACTCCTGGCTGGGGTTTGTTCGCATTGATCAAAAGGGGGAGGTCGTGATCGTGAATATGGAGGTAAGGCCTGAAATCGCCGGTGGGCGGAATGGGTCGGAGAAAGTCACGGAGCCACCAGACAATCTCGGAGCATGTCCGTGGATCGGGCGCAATGATAAGGATGGGTTCGGCAAGTATGAGGCATTCCCATAATGACCAAAGAGATGCGATAAAAGGGGCAAATGCTCGAAGAGGAGAGGACGTAGGAAGGGAGGCAAGGATGGGAACAGGTAAAGGGGAGGCAGGAGCGATCTTGAGGATTTGTGGATTTTCTGTGGTGTCCGGGAGTTTGACAGTTATGATGTCAGAGAGAAGAGGGAGATGAAGGACTGTGTCCGGCGTAGGGTCAGGCCAGGAGGCAATGGAGTGGCATGCGGCTTCAATGGCAGAATACCCGTATTCGAAAAAGTTGGGAGCAATCTTCTGCTGAACAGCAGAAAATAGTGCTGGGAATGGAAGGTGTGTGAGGATTACCAGTGATTTCTACAATCGAAGATCAGCTAAAGTCATAAGTAAAAAGCCATTTCACTAACCTGCATATAACCCCTGGTTATTCTCTTATCTCTCCTTTGCTCAAACCACACAAATCCGTATAGCCACTCTCTCCCTCTCTCATCCCACTTTCTATACTCTTCCGCCTTTTGCCCAGTGCTCATCAATGCCGGTACCGTCCCGTTTCCAGGCATGACATCAACAGGGGAACCTTCAGTGTCCTGGACCGTCGTATCCATCAACCGTTCTTCCATACTTTTCTCTTTGGGAAGAGGCGAGAGAGGTTCAGGCTTTGCAAGAGTAACAGGATCTGGGGATATATGTCGAATTTTGAAGGAGAAAAGGATAGTGCCTTCGCTGAAGAGAGATGTATCTGGGAATGAAGAGAATGCTCTATTGCTGCGATCAGCAGGTCTTTTCCATGTTGCATCGACTGGCACATGCACTTACACATTTTCCTTTTCACCAAGTCCCCACCGTCTCCCGCCTGCCCTTCGCTCTACCACAGGCCCTCTCTCCAAGTCAAAGTTACAGACAACAATCTCCTTGACCCATCTTCCCATCTTTCTTGCGACATCTTCGCTCATCAGCGGCGGCGGCCTGGGCTCACCTGGGCGCCTAGCCCAGCCAATCTTGTCGGACGGAGTCGGACAGACCTCTGTAGCTGACAGGGGGGTCGAGCTGGATCCCAGTTGGCGACAAGACGTATCGGCAGAAGGCATACGGACGTTGAGCGAACGGGAGCGACCTAAGCTTGAAGGTGTACGCCTTGCAGGTGGCTGGGCGGGAAACGGGGAGAATGCGTCTTGAGATGGATTTTCTGAAACTGGAGGCTGGGCGGACGATGGTCTGGGACCTATATCTGAGGCTTTGCCGTCCCAAAACTTGCGCGTTATGGATTCGGGAGTGGTTGCTCCATCGTCACTAAGGTCATTACCGGCAGACTCGTTACGACTATGGGTGTTGGTGGTCGCGCTAATCAGTTTGTCCGTCGATACCCCTCTTGCGCGTTGTGGCTCTAAGAAAAGCCGTTTTGGTTGGGGAACCGCGACATCCAAGTCGATGGCTGGAGTTGGTTGCGATGGGCTTGTGCGACGTGTGGGAGTCCTGGCTGCTGCGAGTGAGAGAGATATGTCACCCTGGTCTTCGTCTGGCTGGCTGTCCATTCTATAGGGTCCGCTCATGGACCGGGTACGGTGGGATCGATAATATAGGGGAAAAAGTACGACGAACATCGGCGGAAAGGGGAGAGTGGAGTCGGTCTACGGGGACTTGAGAGGTACCGGGACTTACGTAATCTGACACAACCGATGCCCGGAGGATTACTTGAACCTCCGGGAGCGACGTCGTTCCACTTTCACTCTTCGTCCATGCCATTGTTTTCATCGACATCTCGAATCCCACAGCAACATATCTAGATATCTAGACGCCAGAAGTCACAGAACAGACACAGCCGCAGACGCAGCGGCGCCATACTCCGACTTGAACCATCCTCCAACCCCCTCTACTTCCTTTGATCTCACAATTCACACACCGGCCGCACCACATCCCATCTGTTCCCACAGTCAAACATGTCTTCCCCTCCGACACCACCAACACCTTCATCGCCGCCCTCCTATACTCACTTAAACACCCCGCCGAAAGCCTATCCACAACCTCCCACCTTCCATCCGCGTAGGAGTGCCGCCGCGATCATCCCTATCCATTCGGCCGATGACAGTGACGGCACATCAACACCTTCCACGTCGTCATTATCACCGCCATCCGAGCTCGACGACGAAGAAAGTGTACATTCCCAGGACAGTTGCGACCAACCCTGTCATCCAGCGCACGCTCTTCCGCTGCATATGAGGTCAAATACCCTCTCCAGGGTTCCTTCCAATGCGTCGTCCTTGGCGGAAGAGGGTGAGGCCACACCGTTGCTCTCGTCTGGGGAAGATGACGGGTATCGTGGCAAATGGTACAAGGGACCGTTATTTGTTGCAGCTTTCAAATTAGGAATACTGTTTGCGGTATTCACGGCGATTGTCGGTATCACCTTTTATTGGGGCATGCCCAAGTTGGATGACGAGGATAAGGGAATAATCAAGTTGCCGAAGTCTTTTGCCGATCTCCAAGCATTGAAGTGAGTACTTGCATGGCGTATCAATAATAGCTTGATGAATAGGTGGCTGATGGTCCGTCCGCAGCGCTCTGTTCCAAAAATACAAACACCGGTACCCGTTAAAACTGCTGGCGTGTGGTGTTGTCTCTTACCTCTTGTCAGTGCCATGCCCATCGCCATCGGCCCAAATCAATAGTCTAACAATCCACAGTGTTCAAACATTCTCTCTCCCCGGATCCATGTACATCTCCATCCTTTTCGGAGCTGCTTACGGAATCATGTATGGCCTGCTTCTGTCCTGTATCGTACGTATTCCACATTTTACGCCATCCCGCCAATAATTCGCTAATGCCCTCTGTAGTGCGAATCCATCGGTTCGTTATTCTGCTACAGCCTTTCAGCCGTCCTCGCCCCTCCGCTACTCACACTTCCTTTTTACCGAGCCCGAGTTGAGACGTGGCGTACCAAGATCATGGGTGACCCTAAAAAGGGTAAGAAAGTTACTTGGGACAGCATCTTTGCCATCCTCCTTGTACTCCGTATCGCCCCTTTCCCTCCCCATTGGATCGCCAACTTTGTGGCTCCTCACTTGGGTATCGGCATGTTTTTGTTCTGGTCAAGCTGCTTCATTGGTATCGCTCCTGTGTCAGTCATCCACGTCACTATCGGCTCTAGTCTCGACGACATGACTTCCGCCGCAGACTTCCACATTCTTTCTTTACGAAACATCCTCGGTCTTTCTGCAGTCATTATCGCTGTTCTCATCCCTATCGGTCTCAAGCGCATCTTCAAGAAAGACCTTGGAGATCTTGGGGAAGCTGAAGAAGCACTTGCTTCTACCAGGGGCGGCGATCGCGAGGTCAACGTACCAGCTGTTGGTCAAAACCATGGAAGGATGTACCATGCCATCGACAGTGGTGTTGTCCTCGCAACACCGAGCAAAGGAAATGGTATGGATATGCGCCGAAAGCTGGTCAAAAGCCAAGGAAGGGTTTTGGAAATTATCCCTGATCACGAGAGTGATGCAGAGGACCGTGAGCATGTCGAGCTTGACGACCACAGCCCGTCACCTCTTCCTCGTCAATTAATCAGCTTTGATAACATTGAAGAACCTCTAATGGACGATAATGCCCCAGGTCCTTCCAGTCGCTCATCTTTGCAATCCACTTCGCACAAGGACGATTACATCGTGTTTGACCCTGCGAACCATTTCCACAAGATCCAAGTGAAGCCCTATAGACCGAACACGCAAAAGGGCTATGGCACAATTGAACAGCCTGCGCCTGTGATGGATGATAGTGAAAGGACGACGACTGCTGTTGGAATGGGTTGGTGGCCGTGGGCTAGGGACGGGGTCGCGTGATTGTCGATTGCTTTTTTATTTCGTCTCATCACATTGTTGGTAAAATCTTGTATTTGTATCTAATTCTGGCAAGTGTATCAGTCAGCTGTACCACCTATCTTTCCAACACTCATCACTTTCAAACGTTTATATATAAATTTTGTTATTTTTGAGGGCATACAGTCATGGCATACAATTCAAATGTATATAATGCACTTCATACGGTATATATTCCTGGTTAAGATAGCAACAAAAGACTTTCGATAAAACGGTATACAAGAACGTGTGATGAGAAAGTATATGTACAACGGCCGAAAGAAACTACAGAATAAGGATAGACAGGGCATCCAGACCGGGGATAGATATATATTCTGATCAAGTCATAGAAACCCAAAGCCAGTACTATAGCCATCAACCGTGTCAGCCTGTTGCACCATTGAATAGGCAAAGTAGTGTCACCTTTTCGGTACCTGGATTGGCAGAGTGTACAATCTTCAGTTGGAACATTCTGTCAAATACTAGGCCCGCCATTAATACTGTATTTGCAATGCACGCTGCGAATTGGTTGGTTAAAAAAAAAAGAACCTACAGCTCATCACCCATGCCTTCGCAGCCAACTGACACAACGCGTGCGGCATTACTAAACTAGGATTCGTCGGAAAGGTTTCAAGCTGTCTCAGACAGCGGAAAGCGACGGACGGTTGGGGTGGTCCATATTTGATGACAGCGTGGTGGGCTTGACGCCACTTATCGTCAAGCTGGGATTGACATCGGGATGGATCGGGGCAGTCTGGTCTCTAGAGTGGCGGCATTAGAAGAGAGAGATTGATAGTAAATTATGTGAGAGGCGTACGCATGAATAGTCTTTTCGGACGTCTATTGTGCCTAATTTGAGAAGACGTTCTAGGAACCAGCTGCGGCTGATCAGAATGAACCGGGGACAAAATGTTAATATTCAAACCTGCTGAGAACTTCACATTGACTGACCGGTTGGATAGCTTCAATTGTGTCTCAACAGACAGCATTTTCATCTCACTTTCATCCCACGTTGCTAAATTTCAGTCCAAGATAAGCATTAGAATAATAACGTGAGATGATACAGTCAAGAGTATTGCACTTACGTTGATCAAGCACGAACCGACTGGCCTCCCGATAAAGTTCTGCATTTCCATGCTGTTCCGCTAAAGCTAGAGCCATGACTGGCCGGCCCGAAGCGTGGGTAAGGAGGAAGTGGGTGCACAATTTTTGGAGGCAGGGGACAATGAGTTTTGCGGCAAGAGATAGAAGCTACGAGAAATAAGAATGAAAGTGAGCCAACAAGACACAGAGACCGGATGGTTGGTTGACGGCACGAACAGGCGCAACATTTGTCCAAGTGACTTTGCATTCGAGGCTATCCATCATTATCTGTCAGCATCCCAAGAAAAAACAAAAACTGGTGAGCATTAAAAGCTTACTGTGGATATGCCCAAAACAAGAAATCTTGGAAAGCGGAAGCTGATTCTTCATGAAGTTCAACGACGGTCTCAGCTCCTCCAGGGAGAGGGCTTGATTTGAAGTTTTGAAAAGAGTGTAAGCTGCTGGAAAAAGAGGCGCGAAGAGCTGTACGATCTCTCTTCTTTGATATTACTGTTGGTGTAGTGGAACTCGTCTCAGCGTGGGGAGTAGGCCTATGGACGGGAGTGTTGGTAAGGTCTTGAGGGACTTCTCGTAAAGAAAAAGTTTCTTGGGTTTCGTCTGACACGGTGGCCGAATGCGAATGAGGGCCTTGTATGTCTTGACCATGGTTCATCTCAAGACCTTGGGCGGCGGTGACATTGCCAGCCTGATTATTTTCAAGCTTCTCTATCATAATTGCAGGAGCAGGTTGATCTGTAGTGATTTTGGCTTCGACAGCCAACCTTGATGCCATACCGTCTACATCGGGAACATCAGAGGAAGATACATCAGTCTCGATGACCGTTGAAGGTCTTGAATATGCATCTTCGTGCAAGGGATTCGACTCTGCCCAGCTGTCCATCCATCAGCATTTCGTCTTTGCCCATTGATACATGATACACGACTTACTTTCCATTCAATAATCCTTCAAAGAATGGGCTGGCGAACCACAATACCTCCTTATGACACCAAAACTCATTCCGGCCCACGATCACCTTTACCTTTCCTGGTAATTCTGCATCACTTCGGAACGTTGGATGCACGTCAATGGGACCCTCGTCCTCTAGCTCAGCTTCTTCATCGATATCATCTTCTGAGAGGTAGCGAGAAGGACGATCTTCTGCATAGACCCATCGTCCGGAGGAGCTCCTGTTGTCAGATCGCGAGGATGAGTGCCTGGAGGTGAGGGCTGGGTCCAGCTGGGGGTGAGCTGGGGAGCGGGGTGGGTTGCGGGATATGAGTAGATGCGATGGATTTGAAGACATCTATGGTGTTTGTCTGTATATCTCTGTCATGGCAAGCAAAGAGACATTCCTGTCATTACGATTTGTTGTTGTTGATGATTTGTTGACATCTTCCGCTTTTCGCTCTTTCGGGACCGCTCTTTCCACTTTCCCTTTCCACGACTCTCCAGCATCCAGCACAATGCATGTGCTCTCCGGTACCGTTCAGGCAAGTGTAATAGACCCTATGCGCAGCCCAGAGCTCATCCTGCCATGCATAGCCGCCTCTGCTGTCTCTCCTCTCTTCGACTTCTTCTCCCGCTCTCTCTCCTCTGTTCATCGCGGTCACCGACTCGTCCTCATCAAACTCTGTGATCACGACAGTTAATGACAATCAACAAATAGAAAAGAAAGGACCCTGCATTATCATACCCAAAAATCCAGCTCAAGGCTCGATCGCCGATCAGGTCATTCATATCCAATCTCCAGATCTACGCCGCACTTATATTCAAGCTGGTTGTTCGCAGACGGCATTTGGACGGTCATTAAAAGGCAAAGAACAGGATGAAGTAATGATTCCTCTGGGAGTGGAATTGCCTTGGATAGGGATGCAGGTGAAGAGACTAAGTAGAAGAGAACTGAGTTTTGAGGTCGGAGTTGTTGATTCTCGAGGACGTGAAGGTGTGATTCGGTGCTCAAGTTACAAGGTTAGTCTTTGACTTACATTAGAGCAAGGAGTCTAATATAGAGTGCCCAGAATGATCCTTCAATACATTCCCATCGATCACCGCCTCTCGTTCATCTTCCCCTTTCCCTTTCGTCATCCGAGTCATTTTCTGAACTAACCTCATGGCGGCATATCGAGTTAAACTTGTCTTCCATTATCCCATTATTTCAGAGCCTGGCGAGGAAGCATGAAGAAAACGAGGACCATGGATCAAGAAAGAAAAGAAAGACAGAAGTCGAGTTGCCCAATGGAGGGTTTGGCAGTGTGAGCTACGTGAGAGTCTACGCCAATTGCAGAATCAGGAGAATATGGTTTGTGAGTTTTCACTATCTACTACCATACCTTTTCATATTCCGAACTAATGTTGAGGTAGTCTTCGGCGGGAGAAAAGACTCTGGAAGGTATGGGCAGAGGTGTGAAAGATGAGTGGGCGTTACATGCCGCTCAGAACATTTCATCCCTGTCGTGATCCATGCAGCGGGTGAAGTGCGCCCAATATAAACATACATATGCGCTACAAATATATATATATATAACATTCCGGATTTGGGCTTGGAGCTCATTATCTTATGACTGTACTACTAACAATCTTTCTTCTCTCCTTTTCACTATCACTCAATACCGGCCCGCCGGTAAACATCAATATCTGATACTGCGTATGCTTTGACAAGTTCCCCAAATTGACCCGAAAGTGATTGAGCGTCTTTATCGCCTGCGTAGGGGAAGTCGGGTCAATTAAGGTTCTGGATGTGGAAGAAGGAGAGGAGATCTTTGATTTGAGTGCGCGTTTCTTACGAACCCAGCCAGAAGGAGTGATCTCTTCGTCGTCTTCGATGGGTATAGCTGTACTTGGTGATTTTCCACCTTGGTCCGAGCCATCTTGAGCACCACCACGCAAATGTTCAACTGTTTGACTCTCAACCCCACTCGTGTTCTTATCCCTATCGACATCATATATGACTTCAGCCCTCCCATTCGTAAAAGGCGGAGAAAACGGCACGCTCTCATGCGTCTTTTCTAGCTGTGATTGGGAAGACGATTTTTTCCTCAAACCTCCTGGCCGCCTTGACCGTTCATCGTTGCCTGCGTTATCGTTGCCCGATGTAGAGAGGGAAGTATTTATAAGCGGTAACGCTTGGGCTCGTGATTTGGCGAGATGGGTGAGAGCGGCGTTGCGGATATCTTTGGGCATCGTTCTGTTAAAGAAAAAGAAGGTTAGCTTCGGTTGGTATAACTCAGGAGAAGATGTTCAACTTGATTCACTTTCCAGGATCAAAGAGCAAAAGATTGACATCTCCTCGCGCGTTTTCTTCGTAACCGACAATTGTTCTTGAGTGACCAGAATGCTGGGCAACAGTTATCAACCACCAATCAGCATATATTGGTATATTGGGGTCGGAGCTTACCTGAAGAATAAGTGGGAATTTAATCGACACTCTGACAACTTCTCCTCTCCCGGAGCCGTTCTCACCCGAACGCATAAGGACGTCAAACGCCGATCCATTTGACGGACTCTCTGTGCTTTCATTCTGATATCCATTATTAGAATATCATCAAAATTGCCAGATGCTGGACTTACAAAATAATCTTTAACCCATTGTTGTAACCGGGCATAGGCAGCTTTACTATCATCTTTGGCACTTGGGGGTTTTGGGAAATCATCTGATGATCGAGTTAATCCTCCAAACACGGATAAGAAATGGCAATACTGACATATAATACACCTAAAGACATTGTATCAACATTCCGTGATGAGCTCAAAAGAAGATAAAAAATTACTCACGGTATTCCCTTGTAAGTGAACATGGCATACAAATCACTCGGCCCGATCCATTTCCGCCTCCCCAATACCGTCCCACCCAATTGTTGTTTTCCCTCCGGGTCGTATCCTTCTTCCCACGCTTCCTCTATCCATCCTTGAACTCTTCTCACCCCTGGCTCGGCGCCGTTTATGGATTTAGAGAACAGAGGGGCGTACGAGGGTACAGAGAGGAGAGAAGTAAGGGACATCAATGCATTGCGATACCCACAACCCCAACCTGGTCAACAGTCAGCAAAAGCTAACGGCATACAGTGGACGACATAAGAGACCAGACCTACCAAGATCAAATTTCCATACGCCCTTGATATGAGCAGTATCCCGACATAGTACAGCCCGCCGTGTTTTCCCTTGGTGAGCTGATGTGCGAAGTGCCGCGGCTAATATAATTATCACGCCTGGACCAAAAATTATTAGCATAGGATGTGGTGGATTTATTTGAAAGACTTGCCAGGCGAAAAGTTGCTGGGTAATTCACTAGGAACCGTTGACCCATTAAGGGGATCCCACCTGAATCACGTCAGCTCAGCACTCTTGTAAAAATAGAAGACTGACCAACGGTCACCTTTCTCGACCTTCCTGCCGACCCATCCTGTCCACTTTCCAGGTCTAGCAGGTCCGTCCCATTCCTTATCAATTACATCATTGTCCCTCTGCTGTTGCGCTGTAATATCTATTGAGGAATAATCGAACTCCACATCATCTTCTATCTCTTGGCCAGAAAGACATGTTGCGAGGTGAGTTTGGCTCTCGATCGGGGTTAGAAATGATAGAGGGAAATCGCAGGCAGGGCATATGTCAAGCTCGGGACTGTAATGGTGGTTCAAGAGCCAATAACAGATATAACTTCTCACAAAATGACTTACGCTACTAAAGACTCTTCACGCCCTCTCTTCATACTCCCTTCTTTCGACGTCTCTTTCCCAATACTGCTCGTTCCTGCGCTCTCGACAAAATGGTTGTTTACATGATGTTCGAAAGCTGCTTGATCGGCGTCTATCGATGAGTCACAGACAGGACAAATAGGCATGTTCAGGTAAATCTGCGAGGGCTGTAAGCAGGTGTTGCCTGAAAAGATCTATAGACTAATTATGTAGACGAATGCTTGTGATAGTTTCATCGCCTCGTACTCTGAGTGGCCGGTGGCCGGTGGGCAAAAAGTGGGCGACAGAGATGCTGATGATGTCACCATTTTTGCATTGCATTCCGAAACCCCAAATTACGTAACCCCGGGGAATTCGAGATTATTGGCTTGCTTTTCATTCGTCACGACTTTGGCGACAGCCAGCCTCGCTCATCCTCATCCGTCCATTTCCTATTTCTCGGCAGCTCTTTTTTTTCCTCCTAAAATATAAAACATGTCCGACAACAGGCAAGACGCTCAGCGAGAACTCCACACCCAGGTGGAAACTAACATCGAGGACAGCTTGGGCGTGCGTCTCTCTCCACGAGCCCACTCTCACTCATGAATTCACACTTACCAAATACATGCAGTCTGCTCTCGAGTCATCTTTCAATATCCCTCCTCCTGCTCCCAAGCCCAAGGTTCCCGTCCCTTCTCAGGAAAAGGAATCCGCTCCTGCAGCCACGGCCTCTGCACCTGTCCCTGGTCTTGACGAGTGGCCCCAAACTTTGCAAGGCTACCTCGACGAATGGCAGGCCGAATCCGCCACTGCTCGTGCCAAAGCTGAAGCTACTCGTAAGAGGTTTGAAGAAGAGCGAGCTGCCGAAGCCAAAGCTCTTGAAGACGCCAAAAAGGCGGAGAAAACGAATAAGGAGGAAGAGGAGAAGAGGAAGAGGGATGCGGAGAGGTTGAGGCAGGAGTTGGAAGGAGAGGAGGATGAGGTACAGGGCGGAAAGGGTCACGGACATGGAGACAAGAGCAGGGTCAAGGAAGCTTGGGAACTTGTTGCCAAGAAGGAAGGGCAGAGCAAGGACACTCCTGTGGTTGAGACTGATGTCCGGGGCGTTACTGGCGAAGACGTGTTCGCCGGCCAGGCTGGTGAGAAGAAGGAGGTCAAGGCTGTGAGTACATTTTGTTTCACTGGCAGTATAGCTCTAACTAGTATTTAAGCCCGCATACGACCCCACTACTTCCACCGACCCTATCCCTCCTATTTTCCAAGACCCCAAGCCCGTCGCTCCAGCTCCTGCGCCTACAGAATCGGCTACTCTGTCCCGGCACTCTGCCACCTCTCAAGCGTGGGAAGAAATCTCTGGCCAGTCTTCCGGCAGTGGAGAGCAAGTTTCTCCTCCCCGATCCTCTGGCTCCGACGACATTGTCCAAGTCCCTTCTAACCCGGAAAAGGCTCCCGAAGCCCCCCGTCCTCCTACGCAACCCCCCTCACTCACCCTTACTCTCTTCACCAACGCTTCATCCTTGTCAATCCCTAGGATCTTTGCCGTCATCGGTATCAACCTTGTGTTGCCTTTCATCAACGGTGTAATGCTCGGCTTTGGTGAGATCTTTGCACGGGAAGTCGTGAAGGTCGGCAAGGCTGTCTGGAGGGGTGAGAGGAGTTTGTTCAACTGGAATCGGGGTTCAGGTCTTGGAGGCAGAGGAACAACGGGTGTCGGATTGAGTGGCGCTGGCTTCTAGAGTATTTTGCGGATTTTTGACATGCATCTACAACGTTGTGCTTCTAGGCGTTTGTCATGAAAGGTATTGCGTTACCGGTCGTTACTATTTACACTACTCTGTTTACTATTTAACGCGCGGCTAACTTTGTGACGAGCCAGTCCATCCCTTCCATCAACCCAGCTCCCGTCAGGGCACTACATCCCATAATCTGCCATTCTCTCTGCCGCAGGTCTGTGAGACTGAGAGCCTCGGATATTTGGGCGGGTGTGAGACGACCTTGAGACACTGGTAGATCCTGCTTGTTTGCGAGTACAAGCAAAAGTGCGGTTGATAATGACTGCACCCAAATATCAGCTAGTCGCTCGTGGAGTTGCACCAATAACGCACTTCGTCTGCAACAATCTTCATCAACTCTTGCTTCACCAGCCCCAATCTTGGTCCATCACACGAATCAATCACCAAGATCACCGCTTCGGTTCCATTGAAGTACTGACTCCATGAACTCCTCAAGCTCGTTTGTCCACCAATATCAATCAGCCCGAATCGGACACCTTTATAGTCGTATATTTCGTGGTTGCTTCCTACTGTAGGTGCGGATGCGACTACGGCGCCTGTTGTTATGCGGTAAAGGATTGTTGATTTACCGGCATTATCGAGACCAATGAGGAGGACTTTGGTCTCTTTGCGTGCAAACAGGCGTGACCAGAGAGATGAGAATGTGACTGTGCGATGTTACTGTGTGTACCATAGATATATATAGCACGGCGACTCACCTCCCATAGTTGGTATATGTGCAGCTGTTGACAAGTATAGAGAGCTGTGAATGCAAGAGGAGAAGGGAGATGCGGTGACCTCCACCTCCTCCACGTGGCATCATAACGCCGAAATTTTCCGTTCCTCATTTCACTCCCACCATTTTCCACAAAAATACTCGGTTTTATTTTTTGGTCCTTTATTTTGACACACCCTACTCCCCCACCCACCCACAAAAACACCACATACACAAGAATGAGCGGACGAGGTTTCTCTAGAGGCGGCGGTGGTGGATTCAGAGGCGGAGCGCGAGGTCAGTTCTTTCGGGAGCTGCTGGGGACAAAAACTTGGAATGAGCGACAAGTTGGTGAAGATGGGGTTTCGCTGATGTGTTTTCGGAAATGATAGGAGGACGAGGTGGTGGCCGAGGCGGTTTCCAGCAGAGGGATATGGGTCCTCCCGACACTGTTCTCGGTGGGTATACTCTTCGTTTCCATCCACCACAACATCAGTTGACGTATGTCGACAATGCGTTTTGCAGAAATCGGCTCTTTCCAACACGACGTTGAATCCGAGATGCTCTGTTCCCTCACAGCACCTACAAAAATTCCCTACTTCAACGCCCCCATCTACCTCCAAAACAAGACCCAGATCGGCAAGGTCGACGAGATTCTCGGTCCTATCAACGAAGTGTACTTTACCGTCAAGATGGAGCAAGGAATGTTGGCGAGCAGTTTCAAGAAGGAGGACAAGGTGTATATCTCCGGAGAGAAGTTATTGCCGATTGAGAGATTCCTGCCAAAGCCCAAGGTTGCCGGCGGTAAGGGTGAGTGGTCATTGCCGTTGGGAGATGTGGGGGTTTACTGACAGATGGCCCCTTTGTTCCTGTCAAACTTTTGCCCATTTTACAGTCGAAAGTAAGTCATAACATGTGTAATAGAATATGATTAATGATCCTTTACTGATTATTCGTCTACAGAGCGAGGTGCCCAAGGAGGTCGTGGTGCTCCCCGAGGCCGAGGTGGTGCCGGTAGTCGTGGTGGACGAGGCGGCTTCAGCTCACGAGGTGGCCCTGGCGGACGGGGTGGTGCTAGGGGTGGTGCCGGTGGACGGGGCGGTTTCAGTTCTCGAGGTGGTGGTGCGCCCAGGGGCAGGGGTGGTTTCAGGGGAAGGGGACAATAAGGTGTACCAGGAGGATATGTGTGATAGATTTTCTTCCATTCGTTTGCTCTGGATATGTACATGTACTTTCATTTTGACCCATCACAATGCTTGCGATATAGGCAAGGGGAAATATTGCTCGCCGATCTACACACGACTGCTGCATGTCCATTAACTACCACTCTATGCTTCTTGCCCGGCAATGAGTCTCTCCCCCTTGAGGATAGCGCCAGGCTTGGCCTCGAAGCCAGTTCCAAACTCGCAGTCCTTGACTTGCGCCTTCTCACCGATACGACCATTGGAACAGATGATGGAGTTTTCAATCCTCGCACTGAATTACGTCGGTCAACTGACAATCTTGCAACTCTGATCTGATGCGACTTACTTTTCTTCAACAGTGACGAAATCCCAGATCACACAGTTATTCAACTTGGCCCCTTTGCCAATCACACAATGCCTTCCAATGATACACTTCTTGATACTTGTCTTTTCTCCAACCCGTGTACCCTCCCCGAGCACACTATCCGGCGAAATCTGCGCCGCGGGGCTGATTGCGGGCGCTGTCCCCGCATCTTCAGGTATGATATTTCGCACAGGCTGAGCACTCTTAGCAGCCGGGGTGGTAGAGGAAAGAGACTTGATAAATCTACGGTTAAGCTCCCAGTAACCGGCGAGCGAGTTGGCACGGATGAGGTGCTCGGGTTCGTACACAGGTGCGCGTGATTTATCTTGCTTCCCACCTTTCCCTTGTACGGGCGCAGGCGCAGGAGGAGCGGGTGGAGGAGTGATAACCAAGACTTGACATTTCCACTCGGGCTTGAAGCCCTTGCGGGTACGGGAAGGAGCGGTGGGGAGGATACCAGAGCTGTACATCGTATCGGCATCGCCGGAAGGGGAGGCCGGGGATGTTTGGGGTAAGGGAGTACGGTCAGATGAAGGAGAGGATGATGGGTGGAGAAGAGAGCGGGAAGGAGGAGCAGTAGTTGAACGAGCAAGAGCTTCGGCGAGAGGATCTCGGCTAGGCGGGTCCAGGATAGGTTCCCATCTTTCACCCAAACCTCGCTGCCACCCACCCTTGACCAACCAAGGCACAACCTGCTCCTTCATGCTACTCAAATCCTTTGCTCTCCTGGTCGCCAACAAGTCCAAGAACGTCCGGCGAAAAACGTAGACGTGCGCATCGAGGATTCTGGTAGTAAGTGAAAGAGTGGGATGGCGGTTAAGGAGAGACATGCGGAGCTCGAGGTCTTCCTCCATACCTTCTAAGGGAGTGATGAGAAGGAGTTCGTCGGAAGTCTTGTCGAGTCCAACCAATATCTTTTCCTCCGCATCCTTGACGGACTCTATGGGTTCGTAAAAGACAGAAGTCATTACAGCCTTTGGTGATGAGCGGTGCTTGTCCAAGATTGTCTTAAGAGGGAGGTATGATGGGGGTGAAATGTCACAAGGAAGAAGCACAAAATCACTCTATAAGCAGTATAAGCGATATAATTACCCAAAATTTCCGGCTTGCAGCATACCTTGATGAAACTCCTGAACTTCTTCAGAATCCTAGCCGTCCCGTCCTTTTCTTCACTGTCACCTTCATCTTCATCCCTTTCACCCTCAGAATTTTTCCTGAGATTTATTCGCACACGAGAATGAGTAGATTTGTTATACGCCTCTGCAATGTGGTCGGCGATCTGATCATGGAAGGCGTTAGGGACTATGATGAGGATATCTGCAAAGGACAGAAGGCGGATATACGTCAGCTCAGAGATACTAACATGATCGCAAGGAAGACCATACCCAAGAGACCAGCGGCAAGTACCCAATCTATCACACAGTTGATAATGGGAACGTTACCGACGGGCAAAAGAGCTTTGGAAATTACGTTGGTACCCTGGTTGAATGGGTACAAGCTATCTTGCGATCAGCGTCTTGAATACCAGGTGTCAAGGATGAAAATAGCCCACTTTTCGCCGTAACCAACAAGAATTACTGCCTGAAAGTCCTGGGACTGGCTTGCCCATCGTTTTGGAGCTCCTGCACGGGGGTCAAACATGGCTGAAGGGAACTGCGTGAGGATAATCAGCGAATATAAGCGGAAAACCAAAAACAATAATCCCTGCATGAATCGTCCACTCGAAAGAATATGTTACGTAAAGGTTGGTAAGCGCATGGATTGTGGAATCGTCGGCTGGTAAAGTGAGCCCAAACCTGTTTCTGGAATGGGGTTTAATGGCCTGGGATGTCGGCCCGAAGCAAATCCAAAGTTGAGAATTGGGACGCGTTTTGGAAATATCTAGGGTTCGCGAAAGTCAACGCGCTCGCGCGTGGAGGACTAAGAGCCGAACATCATTTTCACCTTTCATTCAAAGCCCCATATCGTTTTCCGACCTCAATAAAACATCCTTGCGACCTGCCATTTGACCCTTCTCCTCATAATGGACTACGTCTCAGTCCTACCCCAAGGTGCGCCCACTTCTCTACACCCGCAAGCTCAACACAACTGACGCGACACGAGCAGACATTGACCTTTCAAGCTCACATCAGTATCTCCGTATTCCACATCCACGTACTGGTATGTCTCATTGTTCGCCCAATATACACATGCCCACTCCTTATGCTATTTGTAGGAGAGGCACAACTCTATCTTCCGTACACAACTGCTGCTGGCCAAGATGTCGTCCTCGAAGCTGCCAAACTCAATGGATCACAACGGAGGACATGGTTCATTGGCGACTCCGGAATAGATGGTGCGTCTGCATTTTGGTCAATGGTAAAGCTGATCAACCACAGCCGGTGCTATGCTTGTACATTACCCCATTGACCCATTATTCATTGTTATACCTCTTATCCTAGCGCTTGTTCCTGTGAGTTTCGTCGCTTGAACTTACCTCTAGTACGGACTAACAATTCGGGACATCAGAATGGGCCCCCTCCTCCATTCCAGCCGCTTCATGATCTTCTTTCAGCCGCATCAACGTCGACATCTTTCGCCCTTCCCCTACCTTTTACTTCTGGTACAAAAGGCAAATCGCCTAATAGGTCGGAAGGCGTGAACGAGGACATCGAGAGACTGTTAACACTGAAAAATGTGAAAAGAGCGTTCAAGGCTTGCTGCGAAAAAAAAGGTTCGTCCCTTTGTTGATGTTTCTGAAGTGCTTCTAACAGTATATATATGCCAGTCATCTCTACTGCCCCTCCATCCCCGGATCCTTCCTCTTCTCCGCAACCTCCCACCCAGAGCTTCTACAGGCCTTCACAAGATTTGATCATCCAACATCTCAAACGCAAGGCAGGATTTTTTGCCGGACCAGAAGAGTTTGAAAAATTTGATCACCTTGTGCGAGGCCTGGGCAGAGATGGGCTTTTGGAAAAAGATATCGATGAGGAACTGTTGAGTTGTAAGTCCTGAGGGATTTTGTCTAACACGTCCAATTTACTAATGTGCAATCAGCGGCGAGGTTGAGAGCTGCATGTGATCACTTGGCCCAATGGTTACCTGGCCCAGTCTTGTCAAAACTCGTAAAGTCATACGAGTATGTTTTCCTTCCCTTTTTTTCATTAAATATTTGCTGATACATAAAAAATTTCAAGCTTTGCTGCGCTCGAAGAACACCTCGCCTCTCGTTCAGCCGCAGCATTCGCAGCCTCTCAAATCACAACTTCCAACAACAAGAAAGAGGCCAAAGGCATTAAGCGTAAAGCGCCGCCGGCAAGTAGGGGTGTTGAGTCGTTGAAAAAGGTTAACACCAACAAGATGGCAAAATTGACGTCTTTCTTCAAACCGAAGGAGAAGAAATAAACGCTAGATGGTCCGGATATAATGGTTCTTGGGCGCTTTGTTACCCCTGTACTTTGTTTGTATGATAATGCATGTCTTGATATGTTACACTGATATAAATAAAAGGCGTATCAACATTAATTATTAATTGAGAATGCCGGAGTATAATTAAATGCTGCACAAAATGGTGAATAATTACAAATGGGTAATATGTTTGGGAATGTATTTCAATCGTCTCTTTCTACCTCGAGTATCATCCAACTGGCGGCAATCTTTACAGCCTAGGGCTTCCATTTCCTTGTGGCCCTCTCCTCATCAACCTTGCAATAGGATTCGCGAGATTAACCTTTCGTTCCCGGGTTCCCATGCTTCTTTCAGTAGCCTCGTTCACATCCCCTCCTGCATTTCTGTTAGTTGTTGCAGAGACATCATCATCGTCTTGTGACGCAGGTGGGAAGGCCATGGGTCTACCCGTCATTTCCGCCCCACTCGTCCCAATCGTATTTCTGTTCCCGCTTGCGGCGTTGCTTGTCCTACTATAACTTGCGCCTCCCTCGATCCCATCAGCGTTCTCATCATACCTCACTTCCACCGTCACTCCCTGATACCCACCCAAGTTCGGTCGGGCTCTAGACATTGGAGTCCTCTTATTCCCGGACAAACCAGCACCGGCCGTGATAAGGGAATTTGTAGAAGAGGAAGGTCGGGAGGAAGAAGCGGGATGACCTTGGGCCGAGAATACCACGGATTCGGTGATTGAAGCTGTCTCTCTGCCGGAGTCTTCCTGGTCACCGCTGACACTCACGCTCAGATTTTCATCACTTGATTGAGAACGTTGCTCTGATGTTGATTGATCGGTGGTAGAAGAAAATGCCACAGTTGCTTGCTGGTTCAAAGTTGGGGTGAGAGTGGACTCAGCGGTACGTGAAAACAGGCTGTCGCCTTGGAACTGGAAAGATGGAGGTCGGAAGGGTCGCTCCATCATAACTTCTTTTTAGTGTGATAAATTAGTGAGAAGTAAATATGCGAAAAGAAAGCTGGACATACGCATGCGCATGGTGGTAACAATAGCTCTCAAACTACCTACTTCTTCCAACACTCTCAAACTTTCCGTCATTGTCCTCCTATGGATTTTCTTCATCAGGTCGTGCTTCATGTTGAGTGGAAAAAAGAAATTAAGCGCACACTTCATTCCGGCGCTCCATACTATCTAAACCGGAAGCCAGCTGGATCACCACCGCACGCAAACCATTGATCACTTCCTCCCATCCTACATTGCCTGCGTTCCCCGATAGCCGGCTGAATGCCCAATCAGCATATGATTGGTGAGAGCCAAAGGATGGTGCAACAAGAGAACGGTGATGATGGGGGGCCAAGTCAGGTCTTGCTCCTCCGGATGACAGGATGCTAATACCAGGAAAAATAGACGAGATGACAGGTTGAGGGGAAGGGTGAGAAGAAGTGGGAGTTAGTGGGGATGACAAGATGGTTGATGTGGTTTGGGGGTCGCTATGGCTAGATGCGACAGGAGGTGGGGTATCACCAAGCCGCATCCGGCCCACTTCTCTCCATCTCCATTCATCACCCGTTTCCCTCCTCATATTGCCCATCGTCTCGACATTACCTTCTATTCGCTTCAAATGCTCCCTCATACGCTCTAGCTCCTCTTCCAGACTTTCGACTCGAGATGTTAATGACTTCAACCTCGCATCATTCATCTCGAAGAAACCCGAGAATGCTTCAAACGGGCAAATAGATATATGAGCTTGAAGATCCGAGCGGGGGATAATCGATGAGCATCCTCTAGCAGAGTGAGGACAAGGGATGCGGACCAGGGGGCATTGCCATTTGTGCATGTGAGCATCAGGACCCACTACAGGTCAGTGTTCAGCGTTTCCCAATTCACAGCTCAACAGCGTGCTTACTGTTTTGACCACATAGACCACAGACACCTGTCTCATCGCGGCATTCTATATTGGTATGGGTCTTCACAGCTCAGCAGTGATGGGGTTAAAACTGTCGATGCATGCTTACCGTTTGATCTTTGAATACCAGTATTGTGCCACATTTCCTGCACTCCATCTTTCTTTGAAAACATTCGTACGCCCTGTGATGAGGCAGTCTTTGACGGGTCATCTGAGATGGTACGTTAGCTTTCGGATTCTGATGAGAATGACACATGCATCAATGACACTTGACTCACCGACAAGCCGCAATCTCCATCTTGGCAAGTGACGATCGCTTTAGAACATGTCTTAAGATGTGCCAGCAACAACCCCCTTTGCAGAACCGTGCCACATCCCTCAGCCCCACATTTTACTTTCAGCTCATCGAGCATCTAACGGTAAAGCTCACATGTCAGCACCGACCGTCGGACGCCGCATTGCTATGAAGTCCGTTCACTCACCAGCTTCACCAGTTGTTCAGTGTCCCTTAAACTGCTCATTGTCAGTGCTGACCTGTCTATGGGACATTGTGGGTTGTGAACGATGGCTCGGGTGATGCAGTCTCTGCAAAAGGTGTGCTTGCAGGACGTCGTCGTGACAGGATCTACAAGGGCGGATTGGCAGATTGCGCAGGTGAGGTTTGGGTCAACATGTTCAACGTAGTCATAGGTGATCTGATGAGCCATGGTCCTGCTATTGCGAGAGGACTCTTGATCAGTTAGAGACGACTTTCTTTCGGCTCTGGAAGAGATAATGGTAATCTAACAAGAGGTGCTTTGAGCAGCTTCGGATTGATTGCCCATTGAAGGAAGCACTACACCCATGCTCAACCTCCACCTTGCCTCCACCACCAGGTGAATCCATATGCTGCCAGTCGTTGGCTCAAAAGCAAAAAGAAACAAGGCTCGACGGGATTTGAACCCGCGACCGCTAGATAAACTCCAGTTCACGACCTCGAAGTCTAGAATGCTACCACTGCAACACAAGCCCTTGTTCGTTGTAAAATGACTCATGCACTAACATACATCCTATTATTTAACTCAGTTAATTTTATCATTCTATAATCGACGTTACTTTATCCTTTGCTATCGCATTATCAATTTAACAATCGATGTTAATTTACTGCGATTCGAGTCTTTGATAAACACGGACGAAGGAAATCACAACGACCGTGTTTTAGGGAATCAGTCTTCATGTCTCACCATTCTTCTTTGCTTTCACCGTCTACATTTCTGCTACATAGAAGTACAACGCAAAGTCACTTCTTAATCATCACACCTCAAACACATTTCCCTCTGCTTCATCCATACCTATCCCAGGTTGAACAGCCCCTTGGATTACACTCCTATCAACTATCGTCCCTTCTACATTTTCACCTGCCGTTACTGTCGCCGCCTCTTCTTCCTCTCTTTGCTGAGCAGACAAGTGGTTTTCTACCATATTCCCAAGCTCTTGGTGCTCGTCATCAAGCGACTCAAGTTGCTCCGAACCCTCTCCAATGCTCTTTTTTACCTTCTTTTTCGCGTGTGCATCTGCATCCTCTTCATCCGTTGCGGGTCTCGTGGAACGACGCTTTTTCAGGGACTTACCATCTCCCCAGAGTTCCGGGGGACGGATGACACCGAATTTCGAGTGGTACAGGCCACAGGCTTATACCATAATCAGCTTTGGTGACCAGTTTAGAAGCATATTCTACTAACCGTTGCACACTTTGTGGTCGATACCTCCCAGCACTAATTTCCTCCACACAGTCGTTTCCGTTCTCATGCAGATATCGCAACTCCCAGGAGGACCCTGCTTGAGTCGCGAAAGAACAGACAGAGGGACATCGTGGTCACCCTGACTAACATGGACTAACTCCTGATTTTGGCCGTTTGAGGAAGCAGACTGACCGAAAGCATCAGCATTGCCATGTTGACTTGCGGGTCCCTCGACCTGTCGTTCTAATGCTTCCTGGGCGGGCAAGAAATCAGCAAAGGAAGTAGATTCGAGTCCGATAGCATCTTCGCGTTCTGGATGAGGATCTGCGTCTTGGCCATCCGTAGCGTTGGATGCATTGAGATGAGAGAGAATATACGCCTCGGCACGGTTAACAGCTTCGGTCGTATCGTGCTCATCGGGATGATCTTGGTCATGTTGAGCTGCCTGTAGGGTCCCCGGTTCGTGAGAGTCGGGAAGGTGTGCTTGTGCGGATTGAGAAGATTCAGCAACATGATGGTCATCTTGTTCATGGGAAGAAGCGTGCCCGGTGAGAGGTGATTCTCCCAATCTGCTTCTACGAGGATTCTTGGCTGTTGGAGCTTTACCTTTGCCCTTGGGGTCGACTTCTTGAGAAAGGGGTCCAATGAGGTAAGATTGGTAGAATGTACGAGAGACTTCGCCCTTTGGCGGTCTACCTCTACGTCGACGAGCAAGCGCGGGAGAAGAGAATGCACCGGTCAGGTATTGATTATCGGGCTACAAAAAAGTCAGCTTTGATGGCAAAACGGCCGATTCACTTACATGCTCCTCTGTCAGCAAATTCTCCACAAACGTGCCAACAGATCTCAGGTTCGACAAGACTTTTTCTTTTTGATCCTCATCTCTTACCTCTAGTTCTTTAACTTCCTTCACAAGGTCTATGATCCTCTTTTCCTCCGCTGTCTTGTCATCGCGCGTCCTCACAAATTCATCCCTGACGGGAGGCAACGTATTTTCAAGGTAAGAGATAGAGTTTTGTATATCTGTCTGAACCACTTGCAACGCTTCCAAATCTTCGGAGAAGATGTCCTTGGGCAAAAGAGGCGCAATGGACGAGTCGTTGCTAGCTGCATCAATGTCGGCATCGGGATGGGCTCGCAAATGGGATATCTGATTCTCGACTCTGACGATGGCCGCTTTGGTCAGAGCAAGGTCTTCCATGATAATCCTCTCCATCTCCGTATTGAGAGCTGCAGCGAGGCCAATGGCTGCACTGGCTCCAGGAATCGACATCTGCCCCGGAAGTGGAAATGGGATAGACATGTTGCCGATTTTGAAGGGAGAGGTATGGGGCGCGTCAGCCTTTTCCTGATGTTGCAACTGCGGGTCATCATGTCCCATGGCGACAGCCGCGAGCTCCCCTAATCTTCCACTTTCAGAATCTTTCAGGAAGGTCTCCATCCCTTGCATCCAGTTTGCTTCGTTGCCTTCTGAAAAGTCGACACCAGTAATGTCCGTGAGCGCGGCCAGAATAGTGTGAGAGTGCGCTTCTTGCTCTTGAGCCTGAGTATCACTTTCTTGTGAGACCTGCTGATCATCGTCATGTGGTTCTTCCGTTCTTGAGGGGCCAGGAGTAGGCTGATGTTCAGCATCCTGAACTCCATGTTGGAAATCGCTTCCTTCGATTCCACCTTCTAACGCAGCGATCTGCTCCTTCAGTCTCGCATTCTCCTCTGACAATATACGCGAAGCATTCTCAAGCGCCGCACCCTTTTCAGCCTGTCTACTTCTCGACCTGTCTGCTGCTAGACGGTTCGCTTCCCGTCGTCTAAAGTCGGCAGCGGATCCGGGAACAGTGCCGCGGGCCTTGGATGGACGACCTGTTTTTGTTGTGCGTTGGGAGGGCTGGGCAACTGGTGAGGTGGATGCTGAGTTCTGCAGAGGCTGGTGGTGGTCGTCTGTATGCTGCGGTGAGTTGTCTGCGAGTGCTGGATCTATGACGGGGTCGAGGACTAGGTGGTCCATTGTGGTTTCTGTAGGCGGACGTTGAGAGTGGAGGAAACATCAACAAAAACAAGAATGACATGGCAATTTCTCACATTGGTGGGTACTGCGTGCCTAATGAGGAGGAAAGGAAGACCTCTGTCAAAAAGAGGTGCGCGGTTCCTGAATGAAGCTAGGCTCGCGTCGGCCCAGTATTCGACGAGAGTTGTCCGAGTGCCATAGAAATCCAGCAGCCGTTACTTGTGTCGACATCAACTCTAGCTTTTCTCTGTAGTCAAGTCAAAGAAAACAACATCTAGCTATGAGGCCTCCCACAACCATCTACAAACCAGGTCTTAGCAATGCCCTCAAGGTTTCGTCAAAGCCAGCCATCTCTGTCCCTGCAATCACATCTCGGAACCTCCACCTCGCTCGACCTGCGTTCTCGTCAATACCTCTCAGAGCCACCGTGTCTAAATCGGCTCATGTAACCTTCAAGAGGAGTCATTCACATCACGCTCCACAGCCTACCGAGCCTATTCCCGAAATTTCGTCCGAAAATACTTATGATATTGTGATAATCGGCGGTGCAAATGCTGGCTTAGCATTTGCCTGTGCTCTCTGTAAGTATTACCTTAGGTCGCCGCGTCAGACTAACATGATATCCTCCCCAAGTATCTCAACCAACAATCTCCCAGACTTGCCGGATACTCCTTGTGGAAGGCTCGTCTTTGGATCGCACTCGCAATTGGCCCGAATCAAGCGAATGGGAGAACCGTATCAGTAGCTTGACGCATGAAAATATCGAATGGCTGGAAAGTAAGTCTAAAAGGTAACCGATGATTACAGTTCTCTGATATGAAATATAGGCATCGGTGTGTGGAGACATATCACAAACGATAGGTCCTGCCCTGTCCATGAAATCATTGTACGTCCCTATGCCTGTCATTGTAACTATGTTCTAACGCAGCCTCAAGGTCTGGTCGAACCCTTCTCCTACCGAAACGCCCACAATCCACTTTCCTCCTGTTGGACGTCCTCTGGCCCGTATGACAGAAAACCTTAATCTACAAAAGGCTCTTCTTCGACGTATCGAAGAAGCAGGTAAAGGCATCGTCGACATTCGTGAAAACTCCAGAGTAAGGGAGATGCGTCTTGGCGAAGGTGGTCGTTGGGTTGGCTTGCGGATCGGAGATGAATGGGTCCGGGGATCCCTAGTAGTTGGAGCAGATGGCCCAAACTCCCCAGTCAGGCATTTCTCGGAGATTGAATCGTACGGTCATGGTTACAACACCCACGCCGTGGTCGCTACTCTCAACCACGACCCCGATCCTCTCTACCCCAACACTACCGCTTTCCAGCGCTTCCTCTCTACCGGGCCCATAGCCTTCCTCCCTCTTTCTGACACATCATCTACAATGGTATGGTCCACTCTTCCCGAAAACGCTGCTGCTCTCAAGAAACTTTCTCATGATGCCCTTACTCAAATGGTCAACGCTGCTTTCACTCTGCCTGAAGAGACACTTTCCAGCTTGTGCGAGGCCATGCTGTCTGCTCAGTCTGAAGGAACACCTTTGACAGCGCCCCAAATCGTCACTCTCATCGCTACCCTCCCCACCCCTCTTACATCCTCCGATCAGCCCATCATCCCACCTGCCATCACATCCATCCACCCCCCTTCGGTAGCTTCCTTCCCTCTTCGTATTTCTCACGCGACATCCTACCTCGGAGAACGTACCGCTCTTGTGGGCGATGCGGCACATACGATCCATCCCCTGGCTGGACAAGGGCTGAACATGGGTTTGGCTGACGTCAAGTGCCTTGCAGAAGTCCTCGAAGAGACCAGACGATTGGGAGGCGATTTGGGTAGTCTTGAAGGTACAAAAGGTTATCCTAAAGAGCGATATCCTTTGAACCATTTGATGTTGAGTGCGACGGATAAGCTACACTACATCTTTCGAGCGAGGAACGGGTTGGTCAACTGGGTGAGAGGTACTGGATTCGATGTAATCAACGAGTTGGGGCCTATTAAGCGGATTTTAATGGGCGGTGCGGGATCCGGAGTCGGACTTGGTGGTGCTTCTGCGAGAACAGAAAAGGAACGGGAATTTGGAAGAGCGCGTGCGGAAGATAAACTGAAGCCGGCTGGAGGATGGCCGATGGCGGTTGCGAATGGCGTTGAAGGCTGGTTCGCCCTCAAGGGGGTGATGGGTATGGTCGGCGGCGTAGTTGGAGAAGCCGCAAGGAACGGACTTCGAAGAGCTGCGGATGCGCTGGATGGCAAGAGATAAGAAGTATTGTCATGAATATCACAAATCACATCATCATATTTATACCAAACAAGCACGAGCAATTGAATAAGGCAGGATATATTATTAATGCACAGCTATAGAAACCGTAATTGACATCCACTCCATCATTTAGATCTCCGCCCCTGTAAATTTATCATTTAATGTTTGGTGCCTTCCGATAAATAAAAGTTCACACTCACACTGCAATCTCTGCTTCTCCTGCACAGGGGTGTCCAGTTCATCCGCAAAGGGATCCCCAAATGGGTTATCATCTTCTTTCGCCAATAATCCGCTCTGTCCAGGGTAATCGTCTTCCAATGAAGCATACTGTCGAGGGACGCGACTCGAAGGGCCAGCAGTAGGAGCTCCCTTATTGGCCACAGAGCCAGAACCATGGACAGCTTGCCATTCGGCGTCGGATGAATCATAATCTGAAAAGTCTGACAAAGAGCTACAGCGCGTGGGGATTAGTATCTGAAAATCTCTTCTGATCTTCATGGACTGTATCACTTACCCCCCGTAAGACTCATCATCCCCGGAGTCAGGCCTCATAGGTGGAGGCAAGTTCGCCTGGGTATGCGCGATACTTCCAAAGTCCAGATCCTGCAAATCCGAGTATGTCGAAGAAGGTTGCTGGGTACCTCGGACAGGGGTCCCCGTCTCGCTCGCCTGACGCAAGAGCTGTCTTTGCTGCCGCCTCGCCGACTCGCGTTTCTGGTCTTCCTGGATCTTTTGGAGCTCGCCCGTACGGTCAGCTTCAAGCTTTTGGGCGGCGAGTCGCTTGTGCAGAGCAGACACGTCGGCTGCGTCGTCCTCGGAGTCAGAGTCCAATACAGCGGGTTTGGAAAGCTAGATAGACGTCAGATGAATCACGCACGATTGCGATGTGATGGAGCGACTTACCCTGTCATAGAGTTGAATGGCTTCGACAATCCGCTCATTGGCGTCCAACAGTGTCCCAACGTATTCTTCGTCAGTGACAAGTTGGATGTATTTAATGACTGATCTCCTCGCCACCTTGGCTTTGTCGAGATTGTCTTGTACTTTGGGGCTCTCAGTAACGTTCTCAACCTCTCTGTTGACAAGCTAGATAAGATGATATGAGTTTCATGCAACGGAATATGTGGTCAACTCACACGACAAGCATTGACGAGATTATTGGCACATTGGATCGCATTCGCGACGGCCACCATGATCTGAGGCTTCTCCTTCTCGAAACTGAAAGGCAACCTCTTCGGCTGCTGGTTCTTCTTCTTCCCTTGCTCCTTCAACTTCCTCCTATTCTCAGCTTCCTCAGCAGCATCTTTTCTTCTCCTCTCTTCAATCTCAGCCATATCTCTCTTCCTTCGCAGCTCCCTCTCCCTCCTCTCAATCTCCGCTTCACGTTGCTCGAGGGCGATACGGGCCTCGCGAGCGCGTTTTCGTTCCTCCGCGTCAGCCTTGGCAGCAGCAAGGTCGGTGTAGGTGTCGGCGCCTCTGTTGCCAGGGGCAGGATTCCAATCGTGTGAGAAAATGTCGTCGAATGTACCATGTCCAGCGGTAGCAGAGGTGGCAGTGGTAGGAGATGATGCAGTGGTGGGCTATAATAAGTCAGTAGCGGCGCGGTCCAAGTATAAGTAAATACCTACCTTTCTAGGGGCAGGCCTAGTACCGTGCCCGGTGTACTTTCGGTAAAGCCCGGCAACCTCGT
This sequence comes from Cryptococcus deneoformans JEC21, assembly GCF_000091045.1. NCBI lineage: Eukaryota > Fungi > Basidiomycota > Tremellomycetes > Tremellales > Cryptococcaceae > Cryptococcus > Cryptococcus deneoformans. The sequence continues at coordinate 1,078,427 of NC_006694.1, forward strand.
GCATCCTTGGCTCGTCCTGGGTGCCAAGGGATCAACATCAGCCACGTGGCTTACGCTTTGTCCCAACCAACACCAACCTTATACTGCAAAGACCAGGCATGGAACACGAGTAAAAGCATCCTCTTAACCTTGGGATCGGTTAATTGCTGTGGCCAGTGTCTTATCAGCTCCACAATCAGGTCAATAAACAAGGTAACGCACGTCGGCTGCCATCAATCTGAGACGCTCCATCAACTGCTCATTGGCCCAGTTGAGCTGGAATCCCTTTCCCGCATTCTCTGTGAGAGCCCGAAGGATGACAAGCGCTCGGATTTGACGATGGACGTTACCGTACTTGAGCTTCTTCCTGATAGCTCGCGAAGCTTCCTACAGGGGAAAGATGTTTGTAAGATCTCTCTAAGAGTGAAAGCATGAAACGGAGAAAGCTCACGGTAGTGCCCTGGGATCCAAGGATGTTCACGCTCTCGACAAGCTCTGAAATGCCATCCAGACTGAGTTCCTCGTATCTGTCCGAAGAGAGGACCTCGATCCAGTCTGTGATTGAAGAGTGGGGTTTGCCCTCTTCGAGAGACGTGACCATGGAAATGGCTGTCTTTAGGTAGTTGCCTGCCTTGGACATTGTAAAGAGCTGTTTATGCAGATATGTGATACGGATGCGAAGTGGAGAAGTATCTGAGACGAGCGAGATTATCAGATCAATACAGAGGGCTTCGACCGGCCGTTCAGGGCCCCCATTGCGTCATCATTTATTTAATCAGTCGCCCTCCTTACCAGCAAATTTGGTCCCGCTTATACACACCTCTTTCATCGCCCGTTTGTTGACATTTCGGGTATCCCATCTCTGCAATCTTCACGCCAATGTCCAGCGAAAGAGTCAGGGTAAGTTAGAGTGCCTATGGGTGGATATAGCTAACACAATATGCAGGGAATACAAGTCCATAGGCCGATCATCTTTGGCTCCCACGCCAGGCTCCTAACCGAGGCTGAGAAGCAGTTGGCTCCCGCAGGACGTAAGTCTCCATATTATTGCATGGTATTTGACTAATTAACTATCTCAGACACTCATAAGTGGACTGTGTTTCTCAACTCTGCAGCTTCTCCTCCTTTAAAGCAAGGGGAGCCACCTGATTATGAGGATATCGACTATCTGCCCGGAGGAGCGGATGACCTGTCATATTTTATCAGAAAAGTGACATTCAAGCTCCACGAAACGTATGCGACACCTAATAGAGGTCAGTATAAGTTCGTTTTAATGTGATATCCGTCTAAAATGATGCTTCTTCCCAGTCATCGACAAGCCTCCTTATCGAGTCTCTGAAACAGGATGGGGTGAATTCACCGTCCAGATCCGAATCCAGCTCATCCCGGAATCATCTGAAAAGCCTCTTGGCCTGCAACATAATATCAAATTACATCACTGGGGCGCGCCTGTTGAGCCTTTGCCTGTGGTATCAGGTGCCCCTACGCCAACTCCTGTGCCTACAGAAAGCAATACCGAAGTCAAGTTGGAACCTGACACGCCTGCGCCTCTAGAGGAGTCAGTTACTCCCGCTCCAACAATCCAGCGACCTGCCAGTGAGCCCGCCACAAACGAACCGGGTTCAAATCAAGGGACACCAGCGCCTCCTGGCGGAGACTCGACCGAGCAAATCAAGGTCGATGTTGCTACACCAGCCCTGGAGGTGATTGAACCTTCAGCTACCCCAGCTCCTCTCTCACTTGCCGCCAGACTACCTATTCACGCTTGGCAATACGATGAAATTGTATTTTCAGACCCTCCTCGGCAATTCCTCGATATTCTCAACGCCCATCCACCTACCCCTCTTCCCGCAAAGAGTCGACGACCAAGAGATCAGAGGGAGGATTATGAGGCTCGTAAAAAGGGCAAGTCTGCGGCGAGGGGTGCAAGTGTAACAGCATCTGCGCGGGCGAGTCGAGCAGGCACTGTGGACACGGCTGCAGCTGGTACACCAGCGCCGGCACAGATTGGGATACCAGGAGAGCCCGGGAGTGCGGATGTGCCTTTGGAGTTTACACAAGAGATGCTCAAGGGTGAGCATAACGCAATGTTAGATGCGAGGGTCAAGATTGTCGAGCAAATGGATAGGTGGAGGTACGTAATCTCATCTTTTGTCCAGAACCTTCTTTAACAAGTGCCCATAGAGAACGACTTATCGCTCTGGAAAAGGAGCTGGCCAAGGCGAAAGAAGATGTCAAGGCGACAGCGGCCATGTAAAAATGCAGAACGGTGTAGAGTTGTATATCATATTTTTGTTATGCGAGCATACTATATACAGGCTCTCAAAGCAAGTTCTAGTCAATAGTGATGAATACGAGACATTCATACACCACTTAATTTACAGTTCCTTCCAAGGGTACTCGAACTTGTCGCTGTTCTTCTTCCTCCAAAGCTTCTTCCTGGAAAGGCTGTCAGCAAATTCATATCACTGAATGACATTAGCAACATACTTGTTCTTCTTCACTGCATGTTCCACAAATACTTCGACACAATGCTGTTTCTTGAAATCGCGAATAAAGGTAGGGTCCCTAAGGATGATATCAGTACACATCAGGATTGACACCCAAATGAACGCCCACTTACCAAAGCTCACTAGCGATACCCAAATCCTTACAACATCGCATGAGGGCATTGGATTTGCAAGCCTCTGTGGCAGTTGCAATACCAGATGGGTCAAAGTACTCTTGCTCGCCTCGGGCTACAGACACTAACCTATGATAGGTTAGCCACCAGTGCTCCAAGTAAAGACTATGTACTGAATGAACTCACCGACCGAGACACACCAACCCCCATTCCCTACTAACGATCCTTGGTCCCACATCTGTCTCTCCTCGAGGAGCCAAACCCCATCCACCAGGACCGAACGCTGCGTTCAACGTCCGCCTGTACTTTATCTCAGGGAGATATAATAATCCATCTAATCCGTTTCAAGTCAGATACCTACTCATTCATATACATGTGCTCCAGGGACTTACCAGGCTTGATTTCTACATCCACCGGGGTCAACGGTTTCAACAGTTCATCGGCCGCTTCTTTAGGAAATGGCTTCTCGCTCAAGCCTGAAAAGCTTGTACTCCAATCTAACCCTACAGGTACTTCACCGGCGAGCTTGCCCCCTACCCTAGCAGAAGCTGTCGCTGAAGGGAGAGGCTCATAGTTCTCACTAGGAAGTTCACTGAGAGGCGGAGAAACCTTGGCAGAAGGAGGGGCCGAGAGATGGGCATAATCATCTATGGGAGGCTCTGTAGATGGCAGAGGGAGATCTTCGGGGAACTCGTCCACAACGGGACGAGCTGCAGGGGCAGGCCGAGTGCGAGAAGCAGCGGTGGAGGCGGAATTGAAGGTAGCGGGCCGAGAGTAGGCGGTAGGCTTGGCTCGAGCAGGTACAGCTGTCTTGCGGACGTATCGAGATGCGATGGGCGCAGCTTCGGCGAAACGGGCGGAGGTGGTGGACAGATTGCGAGTGGAGAGCTGGAGCGAGTTGGGGGCGCGTCGGGCTGTGCTTGCAAGGAGCGACATGGTGAGTATGTAGCTGAAGGCCAAAAGAAAGAATAAATGGAAAGATGAGATCAAAAAAACAAAAGGCACGAGATGAACATGACAAGCTGCTGAAAGCCAGCGACGGTTCAATGCGCAAATACTTCCAATCATCGGTGGCGAATTATTACAGCCGGCCAGTCTAGTATGGTGGGTGGACATCCAATGTCAACCGTCAGCTAAATCAAAAGGGTATACATACAAGGCCCCAAACTGTATGCAGGGAATAACAGTCAAACGGTAGTACAGACAATGCATTGCGTGACAGTAAGAGCACAGTGTACAACATGGCTACAGCTTCTTCTCTTTCCCCTCATTCGGGGTTTCTTTTCTCGAATTGGCAGAATCCCAGAGAAAACTACAGTCGATATGTAAGCACGAGTATCCATCGTTACAACATGACTCACAAATTGCATCGGAATTTAGGATTTACATCTTCTCTCGGTCTCTTCGATCTCCCCATATCGTACCCTGCGCCAACCGGCCTGATTCTTCGTCAGTACTTGATAACGGCTGTACATAATAATGGATGGACGTACAGGGAGCATAGCCAGAACCTTTTCCCCTTATTGGGTCCAGGCTTCATTACAACTAATGTATCGCATCAGCAGGGCTTGACGATTAACAGAAAATCCATTGCGGCAACTTACCAAAATCCTTGCACGGCTTATGATGAACTGTGCACAACGGTGGCAGCTTTTTGGCAAAAAGGCTGGACCATTGCGGAGCAGCTTTTGCGTTTTTTTCTGCTCTTTCTGCGTCTGCTTCTGCAATAGCTTGCGAAATAAGTTGATTCTCTTCTTCTGTCATGCCCTGGCACTCATCTTCCGCAGTTGTGGCGGAAGGAGAGGCAGCAAACGGAGCATTATTTGACTGAGGAAGTGGTGCCAATGAGGGCCGTTTTGAGATAGAAGGAGCTGAGGATGGTGGTGGTGGGGATTTTCTTTTGCCTTCGGTATGCGGTTGACTGAAAAATGAAGAGAGCTTGACTTGTGAGGAGGCTGATTTCGAACCAGACAACGATGACCTCGTAGGTTTCGGTGGGGGCTTGTTTTCCGATTTTGACGATACCAAGATTGGCTCATCATCCTCATCGTCATCTAATGTCATGTCTATGGGCTTTGCGCTAGATTTATCTTGTTTGGACGATAAGGTTGCCTTTACTGGGGCACCGTCGCTTGTTTTGGAAGATAATTCCCGGCTATGAACAGGGGAGGGATTGTCCAACGAACTGAAAGCAGTTCGAGCAAGGCTGAATGGGGCGGAAACGCATTCTTCCGGCGCTTGCGGGAGTGAAACAATTTTTGTAGCACCAGATTCGGATGCTTGCACTGCCGATGATAATTCTGATGCAGTAGGGGTTGGAGCCGGACTAGCACTCGCGCTCACACTTGTACTAAGACTGGCTCCATTCGTCTTCTCCTGTGCCCGCTTCGATCCTCCACCAAAAAAACTCTTTAGACTTGTCTGTCTCCCTGAGAACTCGTCCATAAATTTGGTTGCGAACCTTGGCGGCTCAGGTGCTTCCCTCTTGACATCATTTGGGTATACAGGAGACGTGCTAGTGGGTCGATCTTTGGGATTAAGCATATCGCGAAGGTGGAGAGTCTCCCCTTCTGGAGTGACGATGGACTCATGCAAGTCGACATACACGGGACAGTGATCAGACCCGTACACCTTGGGAAGTATATCGCCGCCCTTGATCCATGGACGAAGACCAGGTGTACATAGTACATAGTCAATACGGCTTCCATAGTTTGCCGACCTGTGAAACATGTGAGAGGGGTCCACTCTTACCAAAATTACAAACTCACCTGGCGTCGAGTTTCTGATTCCAACAGGTGAACATATCATCTCTTTGAGGCCAGCTCTCTCTGACGACATCTATCATCGGTCCTTTCGGCGCACACCAATCATCAAGTATCCGTCTTGCAGGGTGGGAATAATGTTGCTCCGCTGAAGACCTCACAGGTCCTTCTCCGGAATCCATCGGCTGGCGTACAATGTTGATATCTCCCACGAGCATGACTTCGCGCCCAGCAGCCTGAAGGAGCTGTACACGTTCTTGAAGAGCGTGTAGATAGTTCATTTTGTATGGTCGCCTAGCACTATTTGTCTCGTTCGGGCAGTAAAGGTTGAATAAGACGAACAGTCTAGCTTTAAATTAGCCGGGCCATGACCCTGCAACGCTATATGGAGATTACTCACCCGAAATCGCATACCACAGCCCGTCCCTCCATGTCGAGCTTCTTGACATCAAACTTTGTCCCGTCCAGCTCATCCATCCATTCCATATCATTCACATCAGGATAACTGCCTATTCTTTCCGCATCGGTCCATGGTGGCTTCATCGTACTCAGCCGGTCGCCTAAAAGAAGTCCGGTAATACCTTCTTCCGCCTTGAGAGGCACGCAATAGCGAGAATCCACATAGGTGCAGACTCCGCTATAACCAGTTTTGGAACGAGGAAAAGTCCAGAAGCCGTCGTATGGGCCCGGGCAAGCCATTGACTTCTCTAGACGTGTGCGGACCGTTTTATGTTCTGTTGTACTGTCAGCTTTGCTCAACATAATAGCCTATCAACTCACCTTGAAAGCAAAATATCTGGGCATCCAGTTCATCGAGCAGGCCTTCGATGTTCTTCTTCTTCATCGAGCTGAACCTGTAGATGCTTCGAGTGAGATGGCATCGCAGGCGACGCAACTTGTGGTGACCTACGGGTGGTAATCTAGACATGTCCGTAGGACGTTCTACTGGGCGTCAGACGTGCGTGAGGGCTGCAGAGATTGACAGCCAGACTCACAACGTTCCATGTGAGTATCCTCATAATGCTTGCCCCATCCTATGCGTTGTGCTTTGTGGCCAATCGATAAGTTCAGAATCCTACCTTTTTACTCTTTCACGCAAGTTGCCACTGTGTGGTGTCCCGATCCATGACAGAGGCCGCGATTCTTCCGCATCCGGTCATGGGCGCGCATACCCGATAGTCTTGTCTATCTGTTCTCTATTTTATCATTACCGTCTACACATCCACCACCCAGACACAATGCTCATAACACCAGCTATCCTTGCCCTCCCCCTCCTCGCGAGCGCAGTCCCCACGGCCAAGGAACAGCTCGCTTTCCAGGGCTCGATCGGCTCGGCGATCCTCGAAGGCCAGGACATCTTCGCAGCTCATGATGGCTTCTCTTTGGACCTCGGCGAAATGAGACTCGTCCAGTTCTCGGAAGAAGAACCTCCTGTGTAGGTTTCTTCCATATACCTGATATGTCTGTGCTTACATAGATGGTATAGATGGATGTCGGAGCTTGAGAAAATCCAAGCCAAGGCAAAAGGTCTCCGTTTCATGGATATGTTCGTGATCTCTTTGCCACCAGCTGAACCGGCCATTACTGATGGATTATTAGCACGGAGACACCTGGCTTAGGCTTCTCTAGCTACTTTCTCCCTTCCGCTGCCAACGTCAAATATTGTGAGCACGTCCACCGGCCTGCAGATACTCGCTGTTATCGATGTGTACTCATCCAACCACAGCGTACCCTACGCCAGGCAACCACACAAAGACGATCAGTTCTATTATCAAGAAGCTTGATATCGATCACATGAAGGATTTCTTGACCAAGTTTACTTCGTGCGTGATATCAACCCCCAAACCTCCTTTCCTAAGCTAAACCAGAACTGACTCGAAAGCAGATTCCGCACCCGATACTACAAGTCGGACACGGGCAAGGACTCTCAGAAGTTTTTGCTCAAGACTCTCAAAGAGGTATGTCGGGTCTACATTAAGCGCCATCTAGGTCTCACACCACTTGTAGATTGCAAAACCTCACTCCGGTATCACCGTCAAGGAGTTTGCTCATCCTTGGGGGCAAAACAGCATCATCGTCCGCTTCGCTCCTGCTGATCCCGCCAATGAAGACGCACCCATCACCATTGTTGGGTCTCACCAAGACTCTGCCAACATGTGGCCATTCCTCCCTGCTCCGTAAGTGCTTTGAAAGCCGCAGAGCATGAAGATGCTGATAGCTATCTATAGCGGTGCGGATGATGATGGTTCCGGTACGACGTCCTCTCTTGAAGGATTCCGCGCTCTCGTCAACGCCAACTACACACCTTCTACCCCTCTTGAGTTCCATTACTTCTCTGCAGAAGAAGGTGGTCTCCTCGGCTCTCAGGCCGTTGCCAAGTCATACGAGGATGAGGGTAAGAAGGTGCTTGCCATGCTGCAAATGGACATGACCGCCTGGGTCAAAGCTGGTACCGAGGAGAGAGTCGGTATCATTCAGGACTTTGTCGACCCGGATTTGACTGAATTCATCGAGACCCTTGTGGAGGAGTACTGTGAGTCAGCTCTCTCAACAAAACATACTGGGTCCAAAACTGATAGTCGAGTCACAGTGAGCATCCCTCCCGTAAAGACCCAGTGTTCTTATGCTTGCTCTGATCACGCGAGCTTTGCCAAAGCCGGTTATCAATCTGCTTTTGCGTAAGTCATCACGTGCCTACTTGTGCTTTCAAACGCTCTAACCGTGACTTGCAGCATCGAAGCTACGTTCGATGACTCCAACACTCGAAACATTCACTCCACAGCAGACACTATGGACCACCCCGAATTCTCTTTCACGCACATGCGAGAGTGAGTATACGTTTTCAGAGTCGCATGAGATTTGATTAACCACCCCATTTAGATTCTCCAAGCTTGTGGTCGCGTTCTCCGTCGAACTCGCCGGCATCGCTGATCAATAAAGATGTACTTGTACTTCTATTACATTCTTGTCAATAGACCATTCTGAGACTTGCAACTTGTATCTTGTCAACTTCCATGATGTTTTACAACATGTACATTCCGAGTCGGACAATTATGAATACACTCTGCCACGTCATGTCTTGAACACGATGATGAGAATGAGCAAAATGAAAATAAGAAGGACAATAGTAATTGTACTCCCTATAAAAATATATTAACCCTATTGCCAAATTTCACGAGACGACTGAAAACCAAGCTTACCATGTTGCTTAGCCTCATCAGCCACCCTGTCCAAACGCCGTTTAGCCCTTCCCAAGCTCGCCGCCGTTCGATCCATTGCGGTGTCCGTCTCTTCCAATAATTGGTGGTGTACATCCAGCTCCGAGCCAATTTGCAATGAGAGATCGTTTTGGCGGCCGATAGAGTGAGAGAGGAGGTTTAGCCTCTCATCTTGATCTGGTGACATACTGTCAGTCTGTCCTGATCTGGAAACTGCGTCCAAATCTTACCATTCATCAGCATTTGTTGGTTGGAAAGCATCTCATGCGGCGCCAACTCTGGCTCTTCATTTTCTGGATAATCTTTGAATGGCTGGTATCCAACTGCAGGTGCAGGTGGATCAACGTTGAATGTAGGAACGTCTTGCGCAGATGGGGATGCATCGGCAGGAGGGGATAGCGTATCAGGCTGAGGGCTTGCAATAGGGGAAGGCGGTCTACGTGGAAGGAAAATCATCAGCACGAGAACAGACATAGTGTATGATTAAAAACGTTTGCAGTGCACGTACATTTGACTGGTCCGTTTCAAATCTTTAGCCTTTTCTCGCCCTAAATCATCCTCTTCGAGCATTCCTAACAAACGATCATACCGCTCCTCCAACTCCTTCACCTCTTCCTCACCATCATCCCCTCCTTTCCCCTTCCCCTTTTTCCCACCTAGCACCAAACCTTTACTTTCTAGCTCTAGCTGTTCGAGGTCTGAGCGGATGGAAGTCAAGTTGCGCACGATTTGCTGGGTGGAGGACGGGGAGGGTTTGAGGTTGAGCGAGAGAATGCGTGAGCGTTCCAGTAAGAGGGATGAGGTGGTTGTTAGTCGCTGAGAGATGGACGCGGAGGTTGGTGTTGACATTGTACACTTGCTGAACAAGGAGTTGCAAAAAGGTTAGAGTATAAGCAGATGACTTATGAGAATGCAACGAAGAGAGTCAGTCAAGAACTGACAGCGTCACACCATCTCATCATCGTCAGTTAGCGGCGACCGCCGAACTTATTGAATTCCCCCAAGAATTCTCAAACCCTTGCTTTCGTTGGCAGCTGGTCAAAGTCCCTATGAAGATGTGTACTGCTAAAATTGGAGGTGGATAAAGCACGGCAAGAAGAAAGACAGCCGAAGGACCAAGGAGAATCAGAATCAGAAGCAATGCGATGGAGTGCGTACTGAGCACAGAGCGATAGTAATAGGCGCCAGTACGTACTTGCCAGTCACTATTATGTGCGCGGCTGCGTGTGCTTGATTACTTGGGAATAAAAGAAATACTGATACGCGTAGTAGTATATACTTTTTTGTACTTGCTTCTTGCTGCTTGCAATACGACTAATGAGAATAGAAAGGCATTGAAGGGTGCCAGCCCCAGCCACTCTCACTTGCCATCGCCATAGAGAGCATTATTTATTATACTAATTCCGTTGTTCAAAGACGGAAGGAAGGCCGACCCAATATGCCCGATGCCCGCCAGATGCCAAACATCGAATGCAAATTGAAATAAACGCCATATGCGCCGGACACAAAAACAACAGGGCTGGCACAACATGTAGAAGAGGGAAAAGGGAAAGTAATGATAAGGGGAACGGGAAAGGGGAAGGGAAAAAGGGGAAAAGAAAGCAAGGGAACAAGATGAAGGCACGTATCCGAAGCCGGGATCTCCGAACTTAGGTTGGCGCCTTTTTTCCGTTTTTCCTATCATTCCCTATCTTGTTCACATTAATTTTCCCTTTTCCACCCTTCTTTCTCCTTTGTTTTCCGTTCTCTCTTTCATATACCCTCACTTGCGTTTTCTAAGGCATACTAAGGCATTGGCCATGTGGGATGCACTCTCGGTACCTATCCATAGATGCGGAGTGATACGGAGTGCCAACAGACAGTAGTAGTGATGCTGCTACTTCTTCGCGCTGTACGCTGCATTTTCGTTTGCTGTATTCCGTGTCGCGGTTACAGTGCTATCTTTAGTCCCGAGTTTTACGGCGTGCGATTTGCAAATTGCAAGATTAAGGGATGAGAGTAGAACGGGACTGGCACAATCTAGAAGAGCTACCACCGAAGACCGAAGATGGAAAACCGACGTGCTAGGGACGCAGAAAAGTGCAAACAACAGGTTACGCCTAGAACGGCGATCGTTCAGGAAGAAAGAAAACAAGGGAGAAGACGCGAGAAGACAGGATTCCAGCAAGTTACTAACAGCATGTTGCACAGTACGCTACCTGGCCCGTGAGGAATGGAACTAAAGGCGCTACTACTTGCACTTCCCTGTTGTCGTCTGTCGCTAGTCTCGACCATCACCCTCCACCAGATGAGGATTTTGCAACATCTGCACATAATAAATACCGACAGTCGCTGCTGATGCGATGGGCACTACTTCCCGGCGGAAAGGACGTATCAATTGAGACCGACGCTATTTGTTTCTTGGACCCTTGGTCCCAAATGAACCCACGGACGACAAGACTTTTAGTAGTATTTTCTCTCTGCCTTCTTATCCCCTAAATCTGCTTTTGCGTCTGGTGTCGGCTCTCGATGGAGGCGAAATTCATTCCCCTTTACTTAGCTCACTAGACCCACTGCTAGATGCTTGGAATTAGATCTATACCGAGGACGTCGGTTTCAACGTAATTATAGAACAATTACGGACTACCAATGGCAAGCAAGACACAGAAATTCCAGACAACAGAAAAGCACAACGATTGGCAGCAGTTGTTTCAATCAATTCTAGCGGTTGTAACGGCCTTTTCATTCCTTGTCATTTCGACCATTCAACACCCGACCCATAATAGCGTGTCGTGATAACCTTGGTATTATTGAGCATCAGCAGCGGTCTCCATCAGTTATGCAGATAGTAAAAGATGGGAACACAGACTTTCTTTGTCTTCTTCAGAATGAATGAAAGGACGACCTCCTAGGACCTAATGCATCTGTATTTCTGAAGTGAACGAGACAGCTTCTCTTTTCTCTTGTCTATTGCTCCTTGCCTCTTGTCGGTTGGCTTCACCACCGCCATAATTGTACACTGTACGCGACATACACGCAGAACACTGCTGATGACGGACGAACGACGCTCCGATGCTGAGAAAATGATCTGGCGGCGGCGCCCGGGTCAACTTTATCGGTGTTTACGCCACCTGTTTCAGTTCCGTAGATATGCTCCGAGTTCCGGTCCCGCCATTGCAGGGATTTTCCATACGACGCATCTAATGATCCATATCGCGCCAACAGCAAAACTTCTTTTCAGCTCAGCCATCCATCCGCTGTCCGCTGCTTGGTCGCCTCTCCAGACAACGGCCCACCAGCCAGCCCCTTGTCTCCATCCGCCTGCGTTCTGCGCTGCTTGACATCATCTCAATCCCAGCCGGTCGCAGCTCTCACAAGTTTCAGGGAAGGCACACAGCTATCCCCTTCCCATCCCCCACTGTGCGTCATACCATCCTTCCATCTCAAGCCGTTACTTCATTGACACACTTTTGGTATTGCTGGTCATAGCTCTCCTGCGCTGCTATCTGTGTCGAAATTCCGGTAGGATCGTCGGTCACTTACCACAATCATTTCTCCGTCGGCAAACCCGGGCGTCGTTTTCGGTACCTCGACAACTTCCAGTGCCGGATAGCATTCATCGTAAATATCTTGGGTCTATCACGTCTTGCAACATCACGTACCATATACACGTTTGGATCCGATTAAATATCCATCCTTTCGATTCCTTCTCTCATCTCGCTGACGACGTTCTGATCCGACACTCGATTCCCAAGTGGCACGCATTCCGGTGGTCGCATAACAATTTCATTTATAGTCATCACGCGTCACCCATCCATCTTGCCTGAGCTTCTGACGGCCACCGTGCGACCCTTATTGAACCAGTCTATTGGCACCCTTGCAACACAGGTTACTGCGGGCTCTATATTGTTCAATCTTTTGACTGTCAATATTTCCTGTGATTTACCCAAAACATTCCAAGCATCTCCCCGCTTTCTCTGTCTATGATATGGACCAATCGTCTGGCTCTTCATCATCTCGCCATCTGCCGTTTGGCGGTCCTGGGGCACGAACAATTCTAGACGATGAACCAGGTCCATCCTCTCTGCCGGATTCACAAGGGTACCCTGAAAATATGTATGAATCACACCCAGACGGTGCCCAGCAATTATCCCAGCAGTCAAGAGAGACCCACACTGCTTCACCTTCCCTAGACGGACCGCCAATCAAGCGCGTAGGGGGCAAGGCAAACGTCTCATCGGCGTGCGGGCCCTGCAAGCGGGCCCACTTGGCGTGTGACATTGGACGACCATGTAAGAGATGCATCAACATGGGTAAACAGGATCAATGTGAGGATGTACCGGTAAGTCTCGTTTTTTTACTAATTTCCCGTCGATCCTTTTCTACTCTTCCGTTGGTCAGCTATTGATGGCCTTTTCAGCACAAGAAGAGAGGAAGGCCAAAGGTCGCAAGACCGCCGCTCGGAGAACCGTACCATCGAACATCTAGGCCAGTGCCAGTGGCTGCCGATGCTGGTGGAATAGGCAGATGGAGAGGCCCATCAGTCTACGATCCGTCTTTCGTGCCGAATATGGACGCCGCACCTGGTCCTTCCATGACTGGCAGAGTATCCCCCCGCAGGGCCAGCTCGTCAAGCATGGACGCTTCTGCTGCTAGTTACCCCACTCCTGATCCTACCGCTCATCCCTTCACCTTGTTCACCACTACAGACTTCAAAATCTTGCGAGCTAGTCCATCCTGCTTCTCACTGGTTGGCTACCACCCTAACGAGTTCGTCAACCTCAACCTTCTTGATTGGATTCATCCACAAGATAGACACTTGATTGACATGGAGAGAAATAAGCTGTTGGCAGTACCGTATGTAGAGGGACAGTTGAGGTCTGTCGAAGTGACCCAGGCGGCAATCACCCAAAGGACCGAATTGGAATTGTTGTCACCCGCTGAAGGAATGCGTGAACCCTATCCAAACAAGAATGTCCGTGTCCTTCATGTGGATAACCGCTTTAGCCCCTTCAATGTCCGACTTCACCTTGGCGGCGGGCTTGGTGCAAGCCTCTGGCAACCGGTAACTCTAGGCAGAGTGTATCTGGTCGTTTCCTTCCTTGCGATCCCTCGCAGTCATCATTTCCCTCCCGACGTACCTCCGGTACGACGACTTTCACAGATAAGCCCTCCAACACCTATAACCCCAGCTCCTGGCATGTCGGGTCAAGGGCTCCCAGGTTTCTCTTCCATCGCTGCCGGGGTTGACGGCCCTCAACCACGATACGACCAACCCCCACCACAAGTATACTACCCCCCACCGCAACCTCCAACGGCTCGTCCACCACCACCTCTTTCAGCACAGCCTTATCCCTCCTACCCACAAACGGCCATGCCGGCTAATGCACCCATGTATCCCCCTCGACGGTCGTCTTCGCCAAACTCTGCATACCGTACACCGCAAACAGCCAGTTATCCTATTAGCCCTACAGAGTATCAAATGCAGCCTGGATTTTACCCGCCTGCTGGACCACATCCTCTTGGACCGCCTACAGTCATTGCCGGTGGAGAGTACAGACGGTCGAACTATGAGGAGTGGAGGATGGCGCAGCAAGCCGGTGCACCCGCATCTCTACTCCCTCCTAGAGATCACGCGGCGGTCACCGGTGGATCTTCAAACGATGCAACGAGACGAACTTGGGAGCTATAAGATCGGCGCAAAATGGTTGAGATGCCCAATAAATTTCAAATCCCCAATGAAAATTTTGGGAAAAAAACAATATGATAATTTCATGGATTAGACCTGTAATGAGCACTTGATAATGTCTTGAATGGAAAAACGGTATTATTGTAGAGTTTCACGTATGGTTAGTAGAGCAAACGCGTCGTGTCATGACTTATTAACGCTTTTCTGTTGTTAGACGTGCATACCCCTCCCAGTGGCTTTTGCAATGATGATTTGGGAAATTACAGTGAAATGAGACATATGTATGAATATAACCTTTACGCAAGCGGATACCAAAACCAAAGCCGGGGGTTAAAAAAATGGTTGGGAGATAGTCCCCTCTTACCAAGACAATTATAAGGCCAGACTGTGAACAGTGGATAGGTTCTCATGTATATAACCATCGTAGACCTTGAACTTGTCGCCTAGTCGTGTCCTTTATGATAGAAAAATTCACAGCAGTCGCGGCACACCTCTTCGCACAATTAAATGGAGGCGGGAGCACCTGGTTGGATAACATCCTTCACGTCCTCCTATTATAAAATCGAGGATTAGCACAAACAATACCAACGACATGAACACACTGACCTGAGCCGCCTCTTCCTTGAACGCTTCCACTTCCTTCTTCAACTTTTCCTGCTCTGCCTCGGTCTGACCGTGGATAGTGGCACTGTGATCTTGGAGCCTGTGAACAGCCATCATACCCAAAACTGCCTTGCGGACTAAAGAGGTGTAAGTTCGGGTTCTTAAAGATTGGATACGATCAACTTACAAGTCTTCTTGGCATCGAAGGCGGCCTTGACGTTAGGCAACAAGTCAACACCCTTAGCCTCAGCGGGCTCGTCCTTGGAGGCTTCAACGTCTCTCAACCAAGGATGGTTTAACAATTCATCGACAGTAGGTCGATTTGTGGGGTCGACAGTCAAGCAGTCACGCACGAACTGCCTGGCGGTTTCAGAGACACCCCCCCAATATTCGACAGGTTCGAAGCGATAGTCGCCCTTGCAGATGGCTTGCATTTCTTCATATTGCGAGTCGCGGTCGAAGGGGGTATAGCCACAAAGGAGGAAGTAGCTGTGAGCATGGTGAGCACCTAACGACTGCTGCTTGAATTAGGGAATACGCACGTGATGACACCGATGGCCCAAATATCCACAGGCTTACCATGACCGGCCTTTTTGAATATTTCAGGCTATTTGAGTTTGTCAGCTTGCGAAGCCCAACAGGGGTACAAGATACTTACAGCCATGTAACCAGGGGTCTTGGGAGGAAAATCAGCCAAATGCTCCCCACGTATATGAACCCACTTACACCACATGTAGTAGTCAGAATGGCAAATTTATCGTCATCCAATACTTTGGACAATCCAAAGTCAGCCAACATGAGGTCCGCATCTTCGGCCTTGGACTTGAAAAGAATGTTCTCCGGCTTCAAATCTGTTCAATCATGGTCAGCGTGTCGACGGGTTAGTCCATATAGGCTCACTCACCTCTGTGAACGATGCCTTGGTCATGGAGGTACTTGACGGCTGATGTTACAGTTCGCACAATATTGGCAGCATCCCTTTCCAAGGACGTCAGCTCCATACAACAGATTTTGAACAGCAAGCGATTGTGCCTCACTTCTCAAAGTAGCTTCCCTTGGCACAGATCCTGTCGAAAAGCTCTCCACCGGTACAAAGGTCAAAGACAAGCTGCAAAATGACCAGTCAACGAGCCACTCCCAAGTGAGCTTTCTCCTACGTACATAAAGATTGTGGGTAGTCTCGAAAAAGTCGTGTAGTTGAACGATGTTCTTGTGGCCAGCTGAAACTCGCTTAAGGACGGCAATTTCATTCCGGACCATATGCTCTCGGCCCTATTGACATGCTCAGTAACCGTCATGACCGATGGGTCACTCTTGACATACCATCAAGAACTTCTTATTAAGTACCTTGCAGGCGTAGTATTCACCGGTCTGTGAAGCCAAATATTAGCCTAGCTTTTATGACTCACTCGCAATGGCTCCGGAGAGGATGTTGAAGCGCAACCATTACAGCGTGGAAGAACACGCACCGTGATGTGAACACATTCTTTGACAACAGCGCTAATATAAAAGTCGAGTGCATGAGCTTGGCCACTACGGTGATGTATCCATGGGAAGAAGAACTGACTACGTTCCACTACAAAGATAACAGATCGTTAGCGGAGCTCGGCATTTGAGCGGAGCTGCTCACCTTCCTAGTGTCTTTCCAGTCTTGTACTGGCAGGGCACAGTCTGAGGGGCCATGTAGGGGTGACTGACGGTCTTGTGGGCTGCGGCGATAGAGGGGTGAAGTATGAATATAAGATCGATATGAAGATTACAGAGGATCAATGGCAGTTGCATGAAGGGATTATTAGAGCTAATTGACGGGGAGCTGCTTGTCGCCTGGCGCGTCGGCCTCCGCGACCAACCAGGATGCGGTGTAATGCTCGCAGTCCATCAAGCATAGCACAATTATGGATGGTTCATTTTGGACCTTAGATTCATGCATGACTACCACAAGGCTATTGTATGTTTACATATTTGGCCGGTACAATCCGAGAGATCGTCAAGAAAGGACAGAGGACGCTGTGTTGTTATGGGCTGCGCGCACTCCTCAGGATGGGAGACCAACATGCGTTGTTGCCATGGGGCATCACTCAGAAAAATATGTGTCATGCATACAGCTACATATATTGCCATTTCCTTATAATCAATTTCCCTGCACCACAATCCCGAGGCACTATAGCCTACCACACCGCGTCCAAGAAAAAGTCAGCAGGGACTCACCTATACTTTTACTTTTTTGGTGTCCTGTACGATATAACGCGGTCAGAAACAACTTTTGAACGTGCAGCAACAAATAGACGTACAGGCTCAGAGGCCGCATTTTGACCCTCTGTTTCCTCCACCACTGGCGGTTTGTTTGACCCGAACTTCTCAGCACGCTTCCTCTTCTTCTCCTCTTCAGCGGCAAGCTTGGCGGCCAATTCACTGGGGAATCTATCAGCATTGACGGTCGCGTGATCTTTCAATAAATCACGTACGGGTCAACCTCCTCGGCTTTTTTCTCCGGTTTAGATGCAGGCTTTCCGGCTTCCTTCTTTTCAGGCAATCCAAATTTGGCCGCCCTCTTGGCAAGAATATCATCACTCAGCCCAAGAGAGTCCTTATTAATGGACGCAGCTTTTTCTCTCGTTTCAGCTGGTTTTGATTCGGCCTTTTCGGTCTTTGCAGGCTTGGTAGCGGAGGGTTTGGGCAAATTGAAAGGGATACCGAAGCGTTCAGCTCGTGCCTTCATAGCTTTTTGATCAGGGGTGAGCTCCACTTCAGGCTCCGTAGAGGGAGCAGGGGCAAGAATATCGTTTGTTTCAGCAGCAGGCAACTCTGATGCGCTAGCATCAGAAGTGCGAGGAGGCTATAGGGCAGGTAATGTCAGTATAGAGGGATTGACCGGCGCCAATGATACGCACGTCAATGAGTGAAGTATCAGGGGCCGCTGGAGCGGTGGTGACCTGTGGTATTGTTTTAGGAACGTTTGTGCCGCTTATAGGCGCATCAGGGTCGATCTGCTCATTCATCATCAGCAATTATTCTTCTCTGTGAAGACGATTCAACTTGCCAGTTCTTCCTGAGGTTCTTCATAGGAGATGTTGTTCTCAAGAAGCCTCTTGACCAAATCATCCTTCTTCCCGGTCTGGGGTAAGTGATATTTGGCAAGTAATTCTTTGAGGTCTGTAACCTTGAGCTTTTGGCTGGACCAGAATCAGTGGATCCGCCGGAGGACATGATAGAGTATTTCACTTACAGCCTGGCTTCCATCACGTATGTCTTGGTTTTTATCTTAGTACGTGCTCCTTGGAGATTGTATATCCGTGGTCCTGGTGCGAAGCTGCCTGGTGCTGTAGGATGGATGGAACGATGTCGAAGATTGAACTGTAACGAACAACACCTACGGTGGTGGGGTGGGGGCGGGGGTACGCGTGATCCCTCGACCAACGGTGTTTATCCACGTCATAGTTTGCTTTTCCCTTTTCATTATTATTTTATCATCATCATCATCATGTCATGTTCATCATCAACAATCATATGGGCAATACTTAGGTTTCAGCGCGATATGCATAAGAGAGACCATGAACGCAAGCGTTCTTATACTGTAATCCTTGTCCTTGTGGCTACGAAGGAAAGAGTCACTCCTCAGCAGATTGTTGACAAGACCACTCTTCATCTCTCAGAGTCTAGCCTGTAGATCTTCTTCATCTATTCCACTAGCTGCCACCCCCATCGGCTTCTTCCCTGGCTCTCTGACTTTAAATACTCCCTCTTGACATGTCACTGCCAACAACTTTCCCTTTGCGCTGTATACTCTTCCTCTTGCCACGGCTCTTCCACTTGACATGTCAGCCACTTGCGATTCCATGACATGCAATACAGGCTCTTGATAATTGAGATCTGGTGGTAAAGGGTAGAAGTGCACTGAATGGTCTAAGGAGGCAATCAAGCCTATTTGAGGAGTAGACGACATGTTGAGACCGATAGAGCGCGTTGCAGCACCCACGAGTTGATAATCGGTCAGGTAAATGATCATGGACTGTGAACTGTCAGACGACCGTTCAAGCTAAGTGCACGCGGCTTACTTTATACATCTCTTCGCTGATTGTTTCATCAGGATCTATGCGTGGTCGATACCACGTCATTCGGGTGGTGGGTAAACCATTGAGGTAATACTCTTTTGAAGATGGTACTCCCGGAATCTTCCTGGCAACCGAAGTGAAAAAGGGTGCTGAACCTCTTTTCTATGTTGTTCTTAGCATTGGCGTCAATTTGAGGCATTGTAGTACTGCTCACCTTTGACCAGTTGTCGAAATATTCCCATTTCCATCCTAATTCTTCTTTACTTTTCTCCTGCACTAGTCTTTGGAGGAAGACTTCGTTCTCTTCGCATTGATCCCAGGGTCTTAGTTCCTTTGGGAAGGGCATTTGAAAGCTCTGCTTGACCTCGAAGCTTTCACCATTCTTCTGCGTAGGATCTTCATCCCACGGCTGAGTCATTGCTGTCAGACTGTGCGAGACTTTGATAGATGTATGGTCTTCAGACGACGCTGAGGACCGTTCATATAGCGATTCATAGCTAGCGAAGAGGATGAAGAATATTCTCCCATTCTGCCATCCCCTCACTTCCCTTCGGCAGTATCTCTGGCCCTCAGCAAGTTTATCCACCCTATATTCGATATCTCCGTCTGGCAGTGCAGGGTGTAAGAAGTAGCAATGAATGCTATGCAAGCCAAATGGAGATTCAACAGTCAAAAGCGATGAGCAAAGGGCTTGCGAGATGACGAGACCCCCGTAGATTGACCTTGCCCCTGGAGGTATCCAGGTGTCATGAGGGATGAAGGTAAAGGACTTGTTGGGGTAGGGAGAGACGCTTATGCGCGAAGCTAAAGACATTCCGATAAGTCGAGCAAAAGTCTGTGAAGAAATGAAAGAAGCTTTCGCCAAGTCATTCCTCTCCTTGACTGTTATTGATATGGTAGACTGAGACGAAGTTGCAGTCCGTCAATAGATTCATGAAAAAAGTGATCCATCTCCGTCCCCGGCGGCGGCTGAAAATGGCCCAAATAACCGGTCGGCTGATGAACGGTAAGATACGTCGTCTCACCCATTGTTGACAAGTGCTTGGGAAACATCTTCTCGTCATGCATAACTTATGCGTGGCTTGCGGATAGAGTAAGAGGTCTATCGTCAATTCTTTTTGAGGCTGATAGGATATTTGGTAAATGCACAACCAAAAACAAAGATTTCAGACTTCGAACAATGGGCATTTCGGCCTGCATATTATGATGTCATTTTGTGCTTTAAGGCACATGACAACAAACCGCTGAGATGGCCGTTCTCGCACAATTGACAATTCTTGGACTGCAATAGACTGTCTTTCCTGCTCAAAGTCTTCTCGTGGCTGAAAACTTCATTATCCTCTTGTTCCACTAGAGCCGTGTGGTTGCCTTATTCCCCAACCATCGCTGGCACACATTGCTTCCATGTCGATGCTAAAGTCGTTCATTCGTGTGAGGCCTCTGGGCCGAACCCACCGATCTATTATCCCTACTCAGCCCTTTGCTTCTGCCCCAATATCAGCGGGACACAACCTGCATTCAACTGAGTCAAAAACAATTCCGACTGTCAGACATATCCCTTCATTAGCCCGTTTTCCCAACAATTCGCTATCAAGGAGTTTCCACTCCACAAACAGGCGGCAGGATGTTCTGTTTGTAGCGATGCCGGCCTTGAAGAGTGGCTTGCTCAATATCACAAGGTTTAGCCTTCTGTTTCTGCCATTTGCAATTAGATACAAGTATGTCACAGCATTCTGATTCCCCTTTCAACTGTGAACTAATGCGATCACCAGGTTGTGGAAAAGATACCGACGGATATCCCTTTTGTTGCTACAAATCCCTGTACGTATCCAAATGCACTTGCATCTTCATGAGAACCGTCATTTATCTTTGCAGATATTCGCGATCTGTATAATCCTTGCATTAGGATTAGATCAAAGCCCACGAACGAAAAGATGGAGACTTCTACTCATGTCTGAGCACGAAGAGCTTGCGTGGTCAAGACGAAAGTAAGAACGAATCCAGTATCCCCAGAGACCTTTAACTAAAAGTCGAATCCAGGCAAAGAGAAATTCTTCGTAACGATGGCCATAAGTTGCTCCCTCCAGATGATCCTCGATCTCGTCAAGTCGCTAGAGTCACCACTCGCCTCGTCACCGCATTGGAAGAAGAAGACCGTCATATCGTTTATGGAGCCAATTGGCCGCCCAAATCGCAAGAACTGTCCCGGCTGATCTCTGAACGAGAAGCCTTGATAGGAGAAGGAGACAGATATTACCTACCGAGTGGTACAGCTAAGAGTACATACGTACCCTACAGACCGCCTACCAACAACCCTTTGAAACAGTTTGAGTCGCCAGACTGGCGCGTGTATGTGATAGATTCAGTAAGCTCATAAACCTTTTCGGGAAACTGTTGTTTCTAAAGTCTGACAATCCCTTTCGGTGTTAGCCTGAAGTGAATGCCTTCGCCCTACCAAGCAGAGATGTTTTTGTTTACACCGGTCTCCTTGACACACTGCCCGGGGATGATGTCATGCTGTCTGCAATCTTAGCCCATGAGATCGCTCATGTCGTAGAAAGACATACGGTTGAAAATCTAGGAGTAAGTCTTACAGTTATTTGAGATGGATCTTCCAGCGCTGACTTGAATGATCTCAGTTCTTGAATCTGGCGACTGTGGGATTTGACGTCTTGCGAGGATTGGCCTTTGCATTTACCATCTCCTTCCCATTGTACGTACTGTTGAAACTGCCTGGAATGCTACCTGATGATCGCTCATACGAGTGCACGAATATAGTATCACGGACTCAGCCGGGATGTGTATCAACTGGATCAACAATGTCCTCGCCGACAGAGCTTACTCTAGAAAACTTGAAATGGAGGCCGATGCTGTAGGCTTGGAGGTACATATGCTCTCGAATTGAGATCAATAAAACGTGTGGCATGTGCTGATAGCGATCAATCAGATCATGGCGACCGCAGGATACGACCCTAGGGCCGCAAGCGACTTGTGGGAGCTTATGGCATGTGTGGAGGACGACGCAGCGGCGATGGGACAAGGGATCAGTGTCGAGAACCGGTTCACTCTGCTTAGGACGCATCCGACAAGTGACGTTCGACTAAAAGTAAGCAATTGGAAGCGTACGCATTTTTTACTTTGTGCCCTGACTGGAATTTGATTTCTAGGCTCTCAGCAAGGATATGGAAGGTGCGCTGAAGATTTGGCGGGACCATAGGAGGAAGCGTCAGCCCAAGAGAGTGGAGAAAAAGCAGGAAAAGAAGGATAACGTCCCTGAATCGGACAAAGCTGTATCGGAATAAGGATGGTATTCCAGAAGATAGCATGCGGTCGTTATTTAGCATGCACTTATTCGTGGAAAATTGTTTATATGTATCACCCGCAAATTCTCAATTTGCATTGGACAGTTGAAGTACAACGCTCTTCCCTTGACATATTGAAATGATACACAAGTTTGGCACCATAATCGCTACACCCCCGAAGCATACGCCCCTTATCAGATGAACGGCTTATCGACCGGTAAATTTCCTCTCGAGATAACGAGCAGGGATGTAGATGAGACCGACGACGACGAAACCAATCTCGAACGCAATATCGCCGCTAATGAAGATGTCAGCTTCCTTGCATAACAACTACCTTCTAGAAAGGGTACCCACGTTCCCTCAATCTTCCTAGCAATCCATCCAGTCCACCAACTCTGAGCCATACCACCGGTCACCACAGGGATACCCTATATTATCCGATCAGTTCGCAGCCACTTTCCACAAATGACAGCTTTACTCACACAGATGGCGGCGAAAATGGCGGCAAGTCCGATTGGCAACTTTCCAATCTGATTCCAGATCTCCACAGGATAAGTTTTCCTACTCACTGGTCCTCGGAAGAGGATGGGCTCGATAAGTGTCGGAGGGATGTACAATGCACTCCAGTAGGAAAGGACAGATGAAAAATTTTCCAAGGCGGAATAGAACTTGGATGCGCCGCAGATGGCGATGGGGAGGTAGATGGCAGATACGACGAGAGCGAGGAAGTATCGAGGCACTATAAGGAGATGGTTAGACAGCAGTTAATAATTTGAGGGGTGAAATTACGCACCTCGGACAAGCCATGGGATAGCGACCTGACCACTGAGACCGGCGCTGTAAATAGTAGGAGCGGTATTGGCGACAACACTCAGACTGAAAAGTACCATCACGAATCGAGATGCGCCGTTACCGTTGCCAGTCATGGTATAGATGAGATTAGGGACACCAACGTTGGACGCTGTTTCCCAGTCGGGGATGGAGTACGCTGCGAGCTGACAGGCGGCACCGAACATCTGGCAAAGGATCATAGGGACAACCATGCCAACATAGACACAGAGGAAAAGCTTCCAACCTGGAGTCTGGGGAGGCAAGCTGGTTGTCTTCAGACCAAAACTGATTAGCGACGCTTGGGCAATAATGGACCTTGAGACCTACAAAGTCACTAGCTAAACTGGTATATGTGATAGAAAAACCGATCAAACTGGCACCATAACCCAAAACACCGCTAGCTGTCACGGCGGTCGCAGCCTTGGCCACATCGGACTGGACGAGGTGAAGTTTGTCACCAACAACACCTGCAAGCACGACATAGAGGATGACCATGACAGGGAAAGAGGCAAGGGAAACAATGTGTAAAGCGTTGAGTCCGACAAACGAAAGCTAGGGGAAAAATGGGTTAATGCTGCGATAGACAAGAGGAATGTAATTTACGTACGATGAGAGCGATGAGAGCAGCAATAACAATTCCGACATCCCAGCTCATGGTAGAGTTAGAAGCCAAGGCGAGACACTGTCCAGCAAGGATAGCAGTGAGAGCCATGAAGCCGATCATGGTGGCGCAGTTGAGTATACCATAGATAAGAGCCAAGCCATAGCTGTGACATATGTGTCAGCCAATATCCTTCATTGAAAAAGAATAGGACCTACCCCATACCGTAACGAGCTTGCACCATTTGCCTCATACCCGTCTTGGGACCATTGGTTGCACAGTAGGCAACCGGCAGCGCGGAGGCCGCCGTAAAAAACACAATGCACAGGCAGCTGGTTTTCCAGTCAAGGCCAAACAACGAAGGTCCGATGACACCCTCTGAAAACTGAAGAGCGCGGTTAGAGCAGCTATTGACGTTTGAGCGGCAGACATACTGATAGAATGTTGGTGTTCCAAGCAGCCCAAAGGGTGAATTGTGGCAAATAGGTCCATTTGTTCAACTCGTCCCGTTCCTGCGTGGATCAGCATCTTGAACGGGGACATCATGTCAAATGCCTCACATTTTCTGGTCTAGGATCAATACCCCGTTCTTCTACACCGTGCTCTACCAGAATATCC
The DNA here is from genome assembly GCF_000091045.1 of Cryptococcus deneoformans JEC21. Classification (NCBI taxonomy): domain Eukaryota; kingdom Fungi; phylum Basidiomycota; class Tremellomycetes; order Tremellales; family Cryptococcaceae; genus Cryptococcus; species Cryptococcus deneoformans. Next base: position 1,102,684 of record NC_006694.1, read on the forward strand.
ATAGTTCTCTTTGCCAATCCGACCACGCGCTCGCCTTGCCGGCCCTTTTTCTTCACAAGTTCATCGCTGTACTGCGGTAAATAGTCGACCTGATTCACGGATGAACTTTTTCTCCGATCTTTGAGCTCGTATGACTCGCTGCTGATCGGTAGTGGCTGTATTGGCTCTTTGAGATTGTGGGACATGGTAAAAGTCCGTGGCCTTGGAGGGAAGGACAGTTGGCAAGAGGGTGGGTGGATGTGGGACAGAAAAGAATGGAGTGTTTATCCTTTTTGGGGCTTATCGAGTCCGATTAATCGATGGAGGACCGGAGAAGCGATTTTGTTGGAAATTATCGATGTTGGATGTCACCTGCACTCGTGCCTGCGGACATGGCCGCCCCAATCGGGCCGAAAACAATAAATCATATTAATTAATTGCCGGTGGGTATCCTCCTTCCGTCAAAACGTGTGTCTCTGGATGAACATCTCGTCATTCAAACAATCTTTTGTCTAAAAGAACTCCCACGCCATATATCTATATTTTACACATACCAGGAAATAGCTATGCGCTAGCACCCAGTCCTGACAGACAATGAAGTTCGGACGGTAGGTCTCTCTCACGCTATCCCAGGTGGCGTCCTCTCCATTGACGAAAAACAAATGCTCACGAAACATTTACTTTCTTTCAAACTCGCAGTTATCTACAGGAGAATCTCACTCCTGAGTGGAAACGGGCGTACATCGATTATCGAGCCTGCAAGAAAGCAATTAAAGTCATCGCTGCTCGTCTAGGGCAGATCAAACAGGAAGAAGATGTAGACGGAGGTGGTAGCAGCTCGGGGCCGGATGACGACCATGGCCCTTCAGCACCCCAAATAAAATCCCCGGATACATTGAGAGGGTCTAAAGGGTCTTTGCGCAGTAGATTGGGTACTGCAAGGGACACACCTCGCTTGGCAAGATTTTCGGTGAGCTTACGTTCCGAACATGTCTGTGATGTAGGTCTCCAATTGAGCGCTAATTTGTTTCATTGCCCTCCTAATCAGTCAAGACCTTCTGAAAATCAATCTCCAAACTATGGGTCAACCTTAGAATCACCTCATCCTCATCCTCCACAACCTGCCGTCAGCAACCCACCACCTCTCGATCTAGGCGAGCCTGGAGTGGATGATGACTACACACCTTCAACCGACCTACGTACTGACGAACTCCATCTTGCCTCAAATCCTGACCAATGCAAAGACAGAAGCCATACACCTAATCCCAAGAAAGGCGTTGCCTTTAGTCCAACTGCAGAGGAAATTGGAGGTCAAAGGATAGATGAATTGCCAGAGACATCAACCCGGTCACAATCCAGTGAAGATGGTAAATCTTCCGATGGTGTCGTGCAGAGTGACTCCCGAGAACCTTTGAAAAGAAGACCTGCAGATCTTATTGTGAATACGGACAAAACAGCTCCTAGTCCAAGATTACTGGGTAGAAGTGGCAAAGGGTTTTTGACCCCGAGATTATCGAGTATCAGAGGCGATGCGACACCCACGTCAAGAGGCAATAAAAGTCCTGCCAGGAGTCCAGCCAGAAGTCTTAGTAAGTATTACAATCATTTGGAGACCGTTTCACTTATCTCTTCTAGGGTCTATGACGCTCCCTTCACCTGCTCTCGGTATTCGTACTACCGCAACTTCTGCTCATCCCACTGAGACCTTTGACGACCTCTACGACCGCATGGAACGCGATGAAAAAGCATTCTTTGATTTACTTCAAAGGCAGCTCGACAAAGTTGAAAAGTTTTATGTGGAAAGGGAGCAAGAAGCCATCAAGCGCGCACATGATCTCCGGGTCCAATTACGCGAGCTTGCAGACCATCGTAAGCTCTATCATGAGATTTATCCCGAAGGTATACCAGAGTGGGAAGCAAAGATGGGGAGGATTTTGCCAAACGGCGTACAACCAAGGGCACCAGCTTTTACCAAAATTCGGAGCCGATTTAAATACACATTTGACGACAGGGAAAACACCTCTTCAAACCCTAATGAGAGGCCCAATGGAGATCCGAATGTGACGTCGTCAGGGTCCCAATCACCGGTCATGAGCGAGCATGAAAGGCAGCATCTGCGGCAGGCCATGGCAGAGGACAAGGAACATCAGACGTACAGCCCGGAGAGGTATCAAAAATACAAGAAAGACCTGAGGAATGCAGTATTGGAATTTTACCGGCAGCTCGAGTTAATCAAGAACTACAGAGTGAGTAATATATTCTACTATCTGGTATATGGCTGACCGCCGCACGTTCGTAGATTATGAATCTCACTGGCTTTAGAAAGGCCTTGAAAAAGTTTGAAAAAGTCACAAAGGTAGGTCCCGCCATCCGTTCCGCGAATTTATCTAAACATTAAATTAGATACCATGCCTCGAGATGTACACAGACGAACGCATTGCGAAATGCACATTTTCAAAAAGCGAAGCTATCGATGATCTCATCAAGCAGTGCGAGGAACTTTATACAGTTCATTTTGGTGAGCCATGAATGTTCCGAACTGTCCAAATAATTCCCACTGATTATGTCAATTCTTTTCAGAGCATGGTGATTCAAAGAAAGCTAGGGAGAGGCTTCGTAGACAGCAGATGGAGAAAACACATTACCAAAGCGTCTTCCGGTCAGGTTTGATGCTCGGTATCGGGCTCCCGGCGGCTATAGCAGCTCTTGTAGAAGGTAAGTTACATCTAAATGTACGTGCCGTCGGGAACTGACATGATTCAAGCTTGTCGAGATGAAACTCGGAGAGAGATCCCTAGCTGGGAAGGTTTACTGCAAGCCTACGGCGGACTCTACTTACCCGTCATTTTTGCGCTGCTCTTTGAGCTTAATTTATGGGCGTATGTCCGGGCTAGAATCAATTATGAAGTAGGGCTTTGTTTTGAATACAGATCAATGTACCGAAACTAATTGTGCGTCAGTTCGTCATGGAGCTTGCAAGACCTGCCATCGATTACCGGTCTTTCATGGAGGTGAGCAGTCTCGATACCACTGCCTCTGGGCTTTGCTGATATCTTGCAACAACCTAGATACCTGCATTCTTGTTCTTGACCCTCAGCTATTGCTTCTATTTCTCCTTTGCTCGTGTAGGAAGCTCAAACATTGATCCTACGACGTGAGTCCTCAAGACATACATGGAAACAATGAAAGCTTACTAGATACCGTGCAGATGGCCAGCTGCATGGCTTATATTCTTATGTGTGTTCTGGCTCAATCCTCTCCCGGTACTTCGAAGGGGAACACGATACTGGCTTCTGCGAGTCATGTTTCGAGTTCTTACTCCAGGCTACAGCCGCGTTGAGGTACGTGCTGTCACATTTTTTTTTTACGAATCAGTGCAGTAAATTGATTGCTCTTGCAGTTCATTGCGTTCTTTCTTGCCGATGAACTCAATAGTCTGGCCTACTCTCTCCAAAACATCTACTTTATCGCCTGTTCATGTGAGTTATTATCGATTACGTTGTACAATCTAGTTGACGTACTTTTACTCTCAGATGCCAACAAATGGCCGGGGAATATATTTACCGTTTGTCCGGCCGGTAGATCTTGGCAATATGCCATTTTCCTGTGCCTGCCGGCATTGTCGCGTCTCATTCAGTGTCTGAAGCGTTATCATGACTCAAAGCTTAATATTCATTTGATCAACGTAAGTGTGACTGTCTTCTGGGAACGAGCATGTTTGTATAGTAATCTGGCATTGTGTCTGCAGGCTGGAAAATATGCGAGTGTGATTACCCAACAATGCCTGTTTGTATGGTGGAGGAACAAAGGGAATAACGACTCCGGAGCCTCATTCATAATCTGGGTCATTATTGCCACAATTAGTGCGATTTACACCTGTAGTTGGGTGAGTGTTGTACTAGCGAACCTCATGTCCGATGTATCTCACCTCCATTCTAGGATTTTATTATCGACTGGAGCTTGTTCAGACCAAACTCTGGACTGCTTCGTAAAGACCTGGGTTACAGTCGACGATATGTAAGTCTTCACTATGAAATTCATTTGACTTACATTACTGAACCTATTGGAAGGTGTACTATTTTGCCATGGTGTCCAACTTTTTGATTCGATTCGTCTTCGTTTGGTATGCTTTCTCACTTTTGCCTGGAGGATCGTACAGCAGTACTGAATAAGTGTTCTTCCATTATTAGGTATATCCCGTTTTCCACTCAAAACATCCGATTACGAAGTTTTTTCTTCTCGCTGGCAGAGATGCTCCGTAGATGGCAATGGAATTTCTGTATGTGCGGAAGAATCGATCTTGAAATTAATATGCTGATGCAACACGAAGTTCGTGTCGAGACTGAACACCTTGGTAACGCCGATGCCTATCGGGTAGGTTCTTGCGAATACATGCGAGAAAGAAATGCTTATCATATGTGTTTTAGGTTACTCGCGAGATTCCCTTACCGTATCGCCGTGTCGATCGCGATTCGGATGAGGAATCAGATCCTCACGAAATCGAAAAGTCAAAGGGCCGATCAGGTCGCCACCATATGTCAGTCAATCTTGACCGCCTTCGACGCAGTATTCGGGATCGTAACACCGATGAAGGACGGGGGCCAGATGCGTTAGATGCGGGTCCAAGGGGTCACGCACCAGAAAGAGATTATGAGGCCAGAAGGCCTGGGGATATACAAGAGAGAGTCCCGATTGGTGAACAACGAGTGTAATTGTATACATATTATATTAGCTTCATTAGCATGCCCATTTGATGGCCTTTTTACGAATAATCATGAGTCCCCATAGATAACATTCAAGATACGCGATCGTATGCATTGTACATAATCATGAAATTGGTCAAGTGCAAGAAAACAACAAACTATCCAGGTTGACGTCTCCAATTACCCTTACCCAAAGCAAATATACTTCATTACCAGAAGTCATCCACGTCCGCCCCCGCCCCTTTCTTGCCACCTGCCGAAATCTGACGTTGATAGAACTCGCTGACCTGCTCAGCCGTTGTGGCTTCGTCAGCAGACTTGTCGTCTCTAATCCTGATAAACCGAGGGAAACGGAGCGAGATTCCTCGAGAATCGATCTACGCGCCTTGTTAGTCCTTTTGGCACGGCACAATGGATGATAATACTCACTACACCATGTGCCGCCGCGTAAATCGGACTTAAACTCAAATCGGCTGTTAAGACCTCCCAGACCACTCTGGGCTCAAACCATACATCCGGTTTGGCTCCTCCAACCTCTATATCTCCTCTCACGACTTCCAGTTCTAAAGGTTTAAGTAACTCGTAGAATTGTGTGAGGATTTCCTCGGAGAAACCGGTACCAATCTTGCAGATAGTCTGATAATGTTCCGAATCGGGATCATAGCACGCGAGGAGGAAAGCGCCATAGACTGCTGTACGTTTGCCTTTGCCATGATATGCTCCAACGACAACAAGATCGAGAGAGTCTCCAACACCTGAAAGGTAGTCTTTCTTGAGCTGCATATGGTCAATGTTAGTGATCAGAGTGATGGAAAACTGCGATACCTACCTTGAGCCAATTCATACTTCTTCTACTGGGCTCATATGTTGATGACTCGCTAGTGAGCATTTTCACCATCAAACCCTCACACCCATCCTTCACACTTTCTTCGAGCAATGCCTGGATCTCTTCTGTCGTGCTTCCATCTGATGACTTGGCAAACGCAAACTCCGATTCCACAGGTTGGAAATGCTCTTGTAGGAGCTGTCGTCTTTCTTTAAGCTCTTTAGCGAGAAGACTCTGGAAAATGGTGATTCTTTCAGCTAAAAGTCACACAGAATAGCGACCCACTAACCTCTCCATTGAGATAGAGCAAATCGAACGCAAAGATATGCACCCGCACTGTGATGTCCTCGGCCTTGACGTCCTTTCGCTTTCGCCTACTCAGGTCTTGGAAAGGAAGAATCTTCTTGGTTTCCAAATCATAAGCAACGGCTTCGGCATCGATGACAAACGTCTTGGCAGTAGGTTTCATAGACTAACCCATTACAGTCAGTATCTGAGGCGAAGAATGTTTTTATGAATATATCCATATCCTCACCCTCGGTATTTGATCCACCAGATCGGGATACTTGGCACTCATGTTTTCCGAATTTCTACTAAACACAGAAATGGTACCATCTTCCAACAGGTGGACCTGGGCACGTTCTCCATCGTACTTGTACTCGCAAGTGAATTCCTTGCCTTCGAAACGGTCAAGGACCTCTGTGATGGCTTTCGTCGGCTTAGCAAGCATAGGTTTGAGAGGAACGCCTGTGTAAGTAGCGATGATTAGCAAATGTGGGATAGGATATTTTGTGGGGAAACTCACCTGGAGTAAGTTTACAGCGTTCTCTCAAACCTTCTACGCCTCCTTGGAGAAGAGCAGGGATTACCAGGTCGTACGATGGAAGCTCACTTGCGGTCAAGGTGCGTTAGCAAGCCCGTAATGACCATTTGGCAAGAATTTTCTCACCTATAGACAGCTTTAACAGTCTCAGCGCCCTGTTCCAGCATGATAGCAAGTTTTTCAGGTGGCGGTTTTTTGTCACCTAACGTATACAGATTAATTTTGGAGAAGGAGATGGAGGGAACGGCCCACCAATTGTCTTCAGGACGATAGCGTGAGCCAAGGCAACCACGACTGTCTTGTCGGCAAGACCGATTCGTAATTTTCCTTCGAGGGATCGGATGATAAATTTGGCCTCGGTGCCTTGGCAAGCAGCAAGGAGTTTCTTAATAATGCCTACTTTCTTTGCTTGTGACTGTATTGATTTGATCAGCTGTGGAGATAGAGACAAGTAAACACAAATACATACCGCGTTCCCGCTAGCCTTTGCGATATCAGTGAGACATTGGAAAACATATGGTACTGTCAAAGGTTTGGGTTTGAACATGGTTGATTGAGTGTTTCTAGAGTTCTAACCTCAAAGTCAGACGCTACATAACCGACATAGCTAACATGTCACACGTACCATGGCAACCTTTCCGAGGTCTCCTTCCTTCTTTAAATCTTCTTTGATCTTGGGCATAGCCCGCCCTGTGCTCTCCGCAATGGCCTTGATCAATAATGATTCTCCAATACCAAGTTCGATACCCATATAGTCGGGGCATAGCTAAAATCGGATCGTCAAATCCAGTGATTGGTTATGACGTGAAAATCGAGATACTTACCCTGTTGATACAAAGATAGACCACTTTAAGGAGCATAGACCCTTTGGCGTCTGTGGCTGTATCTCTCTTGGCAACAACGAGTAAAAACTGGGTTAAGAATTCGAGGATCTCTAATCGCTTAGTCGTAGCCTCAATTTTTTCGAACGTTGATACAAGAGCGGGATATGGGACACTAAGGTCGATCAGTCAGTAGAGCTTCAAACAATGAATGAACGAACTGACGCTTCGCCGTCTTTCCAGCCCTTGTCAGCCACAGGGACAGACTTTTGATTCTTGGTAAAGATTGAGGCCCTAAACCATATTAGCTAAGTCTTTGGAGTAGAAAGCGTCCAAACTGACAGTTTGACAGCGGCCTCTCCCTCCTGCTTATCCTCAACTTCATCATATATCTCATCCTCCTCTTCCTCATCTTTCCCCTTTTGTTTCACCTCGTCCGACATTTCGTCGTCATCCTTAGGCTCAGGCTTCCGTGTGGCTTTTGTGAATATTGATGCAAGTGGTTTTTCACCCTTGCTCTTTACTTCTATCTTCTTGGCAGGTGCTTTAGATAAAGCTGATGAAGTCTTGGGAGATGGTTTTTCTTTCTTCTCTTTGGGAGCAAAGATAGGCGCGACTTTGGATGACGTTTTTGCAACTTTCCGGGGAGGCTCCGTCTCTGATGATACAAATCAAATTAGTGAAGCTTACATATGCTATTTATGAGTACTGACCTTCATCAGATAGATGAGAATGTTTGGGAGACGAGACTTGCTCCTTAATCACAGATGGACCAAGTCCTTCGTCCTCGTCATCCGAAAGAATAACCGTCCTCTTTTTCCTGATATTAGACTTAACTGGATACTCTATGTCTTGACTGTTGTCAGCTTTATTTTCTCCGCTTGTGTTGTAGACGCACCGCTCATATTCCTTAATGTACGCGTTTTATCGAAGACGTGAGTTGAAAGCAATCCAGTCATGTTTTGCACGACGCGTCGTGTTAGGTGGCGACCGCCGACCACCTGTAAAGGTTACGTAATATATGGTATTCTCTTTCAGCCGCTCGTTCACCCTGCCACTGACAACAAATCATCATCTCGCTCTTTTCTGGCGTATAAGTTTGAAAACAAAACAATTGTCCCTCAAAATGGAGTCGTCTCGCTCGTCCCAACATGGTAAGAGGTCAGAAAGGCTCACTCGTACTCCTTACGCGCGCCCTACTCCCCAAGGAGCCAGGACTACTCCAAACAGTGTAAGTTGAAATCTTGAACGACCATGTCTTCTAGGCTTATGCCATGCAAACAGGCTCTTGGAGCAATCAAGTCTGCTTTGAGCTTGTTCACGTCTCCATTCTCTCGTTCAACTTCGACTCTCCCAACCCACAATGCGATCGAAGTAGACCGACGCTCTGAGTCAGGCTCCGAAGACAATTGGGACGGAGAAGCTCCCGCTGCGATGAAGGGGCAGGACGTATTCAGCCTCGCGGCTGCTGCTGGAAGGAGTGGTGAGGATTTTGAAGGAAGGCAAATTGCCTGGAGAGGCAAGGGTGAGGCGCTTGGCGGTAAGCGTGAAGTTGCTCGACGAGAACTGCAGGTGAGTACATCAATGATTTCGCATGGGCTAAATATTGCAGCTTGCCCCGCCCAAGGCCTCCGCTGAAATTCGCAATGGTCAACCGATCACTCCCAATACGCCAATCTTCCCCGGTCACTTCCACAAGGACGGTGCAGCTTCTCAGTCCGACCCTTCTCACCCTAGTCGAGCGCTTCCAGCCCCTCTGGTTCCTTCATCTGGTGTTCTCAATGCCGCTACAGGCCAGAACTCGACCGCATCTGCCACTGCAAAGCCCCAACCAGTTACCCCATCCTCGCTTTCTCTTCCATCGCGCCTTCCGCTCCCTGCATCATTCATGACCCCCACTCGCTCTGCCATCGCAAGTGCGTCCAGCAGCCAATGTGCCCTTGCCTTGTCTAGCTTTCTTGACGACAAACAAGGCAAGGTGTTGACTTCCGAAGATCGCACTATCATTGAAGCACTTTCTTCTCGGATTGCTGTGGAGGAAAATGCGTCGCCCGTGGCCCAAGAAAGGCGTGGAGGATGGTTGCCTTCTTCAACTTCCGGAGAAGTCGCCTTCAGGGGTAACCTCAGCCAGTCAACGTCGTCATCATATTTGGGCTCTGGTACTCCTTATAAACAGAGATACCTCGGCCCTGGAATGTCTCCCAAAAAGATGCCTAGTAGGTCGCTTTGTACTATTATGATATCATCCTGACACCTGCATCAGGCTCTAGATCGTCACCTGCGTCAGATCGGCTCCAAAGCAGTCAAAGCAATCCTCCAGCCTCCGTCGGGCCCGATGCCTCCGCCCTACCTCCTTCCTTCCCCAATCGTCATCTGGTCAACACCATCCTTCGCTACTCCGCTACATCCTCCCCCCTTCGTCAATCTTACCGACCGGGTGCGCCTTCTACACCTGCGGCTGCTGCTCCCGAACCTGTTGCGCGATCTCCTGCCGCTGGCGGGAAACGTAAGCCCGAGTCACCCGCTGATCGTGATGTCTCCAAGCGGCGAGAAATTGAGGCTGCTGGCCGTCAAAAGGCTGCTGCCATCATGCAATCACTCATCGAAGAGACTGATTCTACCACACCCAAGCCTAATACCGAGCCTGTAAGGTGGAATGCTTATGATCGAGGGTCTCTTCATGCCAAGGCCACTGGAGAACCTTTTGCTGGGCCATCCACGCCGGCGAAGCAGGTTCCTCCGGTGCCCATCTCGACTCCTAGCACAGCTCACGCAGGTTCTACTCCTAGGAAGAGGACTCCTCTGAGAGGTGCTGCTGCCAAGTTGGAAGCCCATAGACAAGCGATGAAGGGCGCGAAGCCCTTGTCTACTATAGAGAGGATTAAGGGTGTCAGGCCTGTGAGTACATTCTTTATCTACATGCTGTATGGCTAGCTTATAAACCGCTATAGTGGGACAATAACCAGAGCGCAAATTTGACAGCGGCAGAGAAGGTCGTGGAACCTGAGCAGCAAGTTGAAGAACCCGAGGAATCCGAGATCGATGAGCTTGATAGTGAAAGGGAACAAGACACTGACGCCGCGGACATCTCGGAGGTGGAGGATGCTTCGAGGGCCCGCAGGCGTGCTGCGCCTTTGACACCCGCAGAGGAAGTACCCCATCCTTCCAAGGTCCCTGAAGCTACAAAATTCGAGCCATTCCCCACCCAGCCCATCGGTTTCGCCAGCTCTTCAATCTCTAAACCTGCTGTTTCTTCTCCCGCTCCTGCAGCTGCCGAGAGCTATGATTCACCGTTGAGGAAGAGTATCATTGAAGCGCCTAAGAAAGCTGAAGAAAGCGCAAAAACATTCAAATTTAGCTTTGACCAACCGGCAAAATCTGCTTCTGAAGCCGAGACTGAACCCGCTACCCAGCCTATTGTCCGCTCCGAAATTCCCAAAACTTCTAGGCAGGAAAAAACATACCTTTCCGCTAAAGAAGCTGCTCTCAAGGTTGACAAGCTGTCTCTGCCCTTCTTCACTTTCGTCCCTCCTGCGTCTGGGCCTATCCCTGCCAACTCAACCAAGGAGCGAACTGAAAAGGCAAAGGCTGAGGCTGCCAAGTTATCTCCCCCGACATTCGCTTTCAAGTTGGAGCTTTCCGCGCCTGTTAGAGCATCCTCCACGCCCTTATCCAGCGCTGTCAAGAAAGTGAGCGGTGGGAAATGGACATGCTCTATGTGCATGCTTGAGAATCCGGAAAGTGCGACGGAGAAGTGTACCATCTGCGAAGAACCCCGTAAAAATAGTACTGTATAGTAAGGGGTAGACAAAATGCGATTCATTCTTCTTTTTTTCGTGATTCTGTAAGGGAAGTACGAGGGTGGCGTGTCGTGGTGCATTGCTTTCTTCTTCCATCCCGTTTCATACTTTGCCTCTTCTTCAAATATATACCCATGGCCAACAAACACCCAGCCTCAGACATGAGGAACCCACTGAATGAACACACCATCAGAGGCACCCGATACAACTATCCGTACACCCCTCTTACCAGCCACTGGATCATCCGCACGCCGTGTCCATACTGAGTGAAAGTGGTTCCGTACCGGTGGTTGCGTAGCAGCCATCTTATTTGCTCGGTATGGCTTCAGACGGCTTCTTCAGCTTCGAAGCTGATTCTCTCCATAGTCCTACAAGAATCACCAACAAGAAGGAGGTCTGTGCACGACTGTCATTTAAGCTGCCACATTCCTTTTCGCTTCTCTTTCTCTCTTTCAACTACAACCCATAACTCTCTCAAACTCTTTAAACAATATTTTTAATCGGTATGGCTTCAGACGGATTATCCAACTTCTAAGCCGATCCTTCTTGTCCATACTGTGGAAAAATGATGTAGGTAGACATGTATGTAGATTCGTCTTGTTCGTAGTTGCAGCGCTGCCATTGTCCTCGTAGAGGCCGGACAACAACTTAAGCTACACTTATTATTTGCGTTGAATGGGGGCTCCGACGATCGAAAAAAATGATAAAGAAAAGCTAATCACTACTTAAATACATCATCGAAGATGTGGCAAATGCATGTGGCAAATGCATAACTGAAAAGGATATAAATTTATCAAAGGTCTAGCTAATCACTGTAATCATCATCATCACTCTCTTCTCTCTTCTTCCTCACAGGCGGTTTGCGTTGTTCCTCTTTCCCCCTCTGTCTCGAGGGTCTGCGCCCCTCCTCCTGTCTCCTTGTTGACCTAATATTGTCATTACGTCCAGAATCATCTTTGGCCGCCTTTGCTGTGGTCCTTTCCATTTTTTCATTCTTGACACTAGGTGACCTGTCGGACGGGATATCGTCTCGTGTCGCTCGAGTTGACTTTATCTCTGTTTGTTTCCCCACCTGTTTTTCCTCATCCGGGTAATCGTTGTGACCTTCATCTTCATCCTCCCAGTCTTTCATCCTCTTGTTTTTCTTCCTTCCTCCTCTGCCGGCGTATCCTGTACCGGCATCATCCTTCTTCCTAAGCCCCTTCTTTCCCAAACCCTCACTTTCCAACTCTTCTTCCAACTCTTCGTCCTCCTTCTCTTCCTGACATTTTCTGCATAGGTAGCCACCTTTCTTGCCATTATCGTCATCATTCTTAAAATAGTCGTCGTCCAACTTGGCAGATTTCGGAATCCCGTGTCCGCATTTAGAGCATCGCCTCTGATTGAATGGAGCAAAAGATAAGCGGTGTGTGCACAAAGCCCAGATGAATACCAGGAGAAGGAGGACGCCGATTACGGCCAGAGCGACTATTTTATAGAAGTATGATAGACATGGCATCAGCAGTGTCCTTCACAGTGTAAAGGACAGACATACTATAGACTTGTTTCCCATGTGCGTCCATGAATGATGAGACGCTTGAATCGGAAGAAGTGTCGGAGGACGACGATGAATCAGTAGAGTTGGAAGATGAAGAATTATCACGAGCGTAAAGAGCGTAAGGCGCCATGTCGGCTCGTATCTGGCTATCAAGATCGTCTTGGTTCCTTGATCAGACTATCGACTGTCGAGAGGGTATAGTACCGCGACCAACACGGGCCAAGTTGAGTCAGTAGTCTACAGTTAAAGCACCAACAAAATCGTCTAATTCTACTTCTCGAAGGAGAATGTATCTGTCTCATATCATGTGCCCATATGGACTGCCTGGTATATTAGAGGTAAAATTGTGAGCAAAGGAAGGCTCAAAGGATTATGAAGGGATGATCAGGCAGCGGAGCGAGGGGCAACACGAGACAAAGGGCCAGTAATGGGTCGTACGCGTTTGGTAGGGGCTGAATGGTGCCAAGTGCCTTAAGGAGTCCTTCCTTTTCCAAAGACGAGTCTGTGAAGTGGATTTCCATGTTTATGTCTTCTGAGACTTTCAAGCTGCGTACTGATGATGCAAATTTGAGGAGAACTGTATATAGAGGACAGACAATTTCCAAAATGCGTATAAATGACTGAAGTGAAAAGAGATTTGATAAGCATTTTGAGCACCTTTTGACCCACCTTCAAATAGAGTGTTGTCACGATGTTATGCAAGAGTCGCACTCTCCGGCGTCTACAACCGGGCAACGGGATGTTATTCCACCTCGTCCCCGAAGTAACCAAACAAAGAGTCAACCTCCACCTCCAGTCAGACGACCGCGATTTATCGCCCCACTCTTGCAAAATCGACCGAGCATCTTTCGACTTGCCTCTTCTTTCGTTTCGCCTGGTCAGCACTCTCCCCTTCTTCCCCAACACTTGGTCAGTGTTCATTTACCTCGTGTCCGACAGCTCCGCCCCCGCCACGAGTTAGCGATAACTTTCTCCCGAGAGTGATGAGTATTAGTCCAGCTCCTGCTCCTTCAGGCCCTGGCTATTCCTTCCTCTAAGTCCAGCTTCTGTTCCGTCAGCCTGGCAATTCTTCCGTCCGGTTCTGCTAGGCGTGAATCCTTCATTTTCATTCGTCGAGTTCTACATCATCCGAGTTGAGCGCCGGGCAGCTACGCTGACTGACGTGACGCCCGTGGCAAGTGTTCTTCAAGCTCCTCTATCCTTCCAAATAGTTCATAAGGTTGTTAAAAATACGCCCTCTTATAAAAATCAGTCACAGGTGTATCGCCACTGAATAATCGCAAATAGGATATCAGCATATTGACCAGGAACATTGTTGACCGATGATAGATTAATGATCAAGGTATATGTATTCCTTGATTCATGGCCACTCAGTAATATGTATGAACGTCTTTATGCATTTATGCCAACTGCTACGACATTCGTTCCTCGTATCCAAATGCTACCAGTCCCAATTTTCATAGTGATGAATCGCCCAATGCTAAGCAATGTCCCCCCATCTGCCGAACAAACATTCCCAACAAACCACAAGCTATTCTCACGCAATGCGACGATGCAACCATTTTCTTCTTTGTCTGAATCCATAAAACCCCCATCATCCCTATCCTTTTCCCTCTTCCTCCCAAATCTCCAAAACACCTTATGCTCAAGCAACAGGCTTGCAAATCTGTTCCTCTCCATGCCTGTGGCACCCCTCAGGACAAGGATAATCAAGGTTAAACTGCCAAGCGAGTCGCGGGTCGGTCTCATTGTTGCCCACATGCCCTACGACTTGTGTGACCGGTCGATTGCCGCCAAAACCGGGTTGGACGACAGCAGCTTTACGGAGCCATTTGTTACGGACGGAGACGAGGTATTCGGTCCAACCCATGCCGACTAGATCGGGACTCGAAGTACCATAGACGACTCGTTTGAAGCCAGCTGTATGAAGGCATTAATAAAACCAGTTTCTCACTTTGGACCCGTTGGTTGGTAGATCTCGATGGTGGGAGAGTGGGGAATACGTACATTGAAGGATTGTGGAGCCGCACATGGGGCAACTGGGCGGGGAATCTTTAGTTAGGCATAAATACAGATATGTCAGGTACGTTACGTACGGCTCGGCGGTGGTGTAAATCCAAGATTGAGGCCAAATTTCAGTGATCTGTAAGACTTGTCAGTCATACGACAAGCTTGTGAAGCGCGAGAATTTCACCTGAGCAGGTGTCCAGCCAAGCTCTGTGTACTTCTTAACACAGTTCTTGAAAGATTGTCGGTCAGCCCTGTGCTTGATAACTTAATAATCATAAAAGCTTACACGAATAGCATTAACTTCACCATGTTCAGTAGGGTCTCCAATTTCAAGCTGTGAGTTGTATCCAGAACATAACAACTCGTTGTTAGAAGCGTTCACAATAACCTTTGCCCCTGCTAGTTAGCTCGGATAATTACATAAAACCGTCGCGGTTGACACTTACAGAGCCGTAGGCGTTGAAATGACAGGGAGGCATCACCTCAATAGATTTGCGCATCCAATGGAGGTCGACTTCGTAAGGGACATTGTCCGAATGAGTGGGGTTCGCTCCAGATTTAAGGGCGTAGAGCCCAGCCATGGCAGTAACGCTGGCACCGAAGATCGCCTGAATAAACATAGTCGAGGCTGCTGGTGGAAATTTACCGTGTACAAGCGTAGAGATGCAGTGGAAGATAATGTTAAAGATATAAAAAAGATTCGGTCGGTCGGTGACGATGTCATGACAAAAGTGGATTGGCCTATGCATTTCCCGCGTGCTGAAAAGAATCTTGGCCGAGATGAATTCAACTCCGACGTTGAATCTTCGGCCCGCGGCGGGTTATCTGCAACCCGGCCGTGAATACTTTAAATTACAAAGATACGGAAGCTCCCGATCAGCGCAGCGATAAGTTATTGATGGTACCTCTTCCGTCCCGTTCTCGACTGTCATTCGCGAACATCAGTCAAGTATTTCCGCTGATCCAAGATAAGGGATAAGGAATTCTAACCTATCGCATGCTCACCATTGCCTACGTATAAACACTGAATGTATGTATATATACATCCAGTTATTGGAACCTTTACAGGAACTCCGAACTGCTTTTCACCTTGGACCAAGTAAACACATCATTCAAACATGTCCATTACACCACCTGAATACGACGAAAAAGATATCGAAGCCCAAACCTATGTTTCCCCAGCAGGCCGCCAACATGATCACGCCTCTGCAGGTGGTCTTCTAGAGGCTGACGATGGTGTACCCCGAGGAAAGGGTATCTCTGCCCCTTTATGGAAAGCCATGGCCTGGTTTGATCGGGTAGATCTTCCCTTATCTCTCAGATTACTGGTACATCTCTAACACAAATGGCAGTTTGGCGTTGAAGCAAGAGGTATTGAAAGAGTACCAGAAGATGATAGGCCTCATACCAGCTGGCAAGTCATATCCTTGATTATCTTTAGATGACAGAAGCTTATGGCCAAACGCAGGTGGGATAACGGCACACTTTGGTTCTCTGTCAACTCTTGTGTCGGCACTTTCAGTGTAGGCTACTTGGGACATCTCTACTACGGTATGGGCCTTCGAGATGCCGCTCTCACTATTGTCTTCTTCAACTTGCTTTCCTGCGCTCCCGTCGCTTATATGTGCACTTTCGGTAAAGTATGTGGCTTTTTTTTCTACCCATCACGTACTCACCATGAGTCGCAAATTCATAGGAACTTGGACTTCGTCAGATGGTTCTTTCACGTTTTGCCCTTGGTTACTGGACCGGAGTTATCCCCGTTATCTTCAACTTGATTGCTTGTTGTGGTTGGGCCAGTACGCGGAATCCTTATCTAAGCTACCAAAGCACTGACCTTCAGCCGTCCCGCATTACTAGCCATGAACACTATTGCTGGTATCTCTTGTTGGCGAGCAATCAGCACCACCCATCAAATACCTGTGGTCGCTGCTGCTGTGATCCTTGCTCTCCTTACTCTTATCGTTTCCTTCTGTGGATACAAGGTCATCCACCTTTACGAAAAATTTGCTGGTTACCCTGTTTTGATGTATGTTTTTCTCTCCAGCTTCCCTACTATTAACTGATTTACGCTCCGCTACAGCGCTTTTCTGGTGTCAATGGGCACTTCTGCCAAGTACATGGATCTCCCAGGCGCGTGGGGTCCCAGCGGACCTGTAGAAGCCGCCGGTGTTCTCACGTTTGGCTGTGCTATTGTCGGATACGCGTGGGTCGTCATCTCTTCAATCATTACTGTCATTTGTACATGTAAGTGCTGACATATGACATAGGATTGGATGGGTCGGTTTCGCTGCCGACTTTACAGTCTCCATGCCCAGAGAGACGAGCACCAAAAAGCTTTTTTGGGTTACCTTCTGGGGCTTGGCGATTCCGCTGATCTTCATTGAGCTTATGGGTGCTTTGGCAGTCACTACCTTTAGTGCCCGACCTGACTGGGAAGAGATGTGTAAGCCCTCTTCCGTTTCCAAATTCATCACTGCAGTCACTGATGGATGTGTATGGATAGTCAACGATGGTGCGGCTGGTGGCTTACTTGCCGGTCTTCTTCAGCCTTGTGGTGGCTTTGGTAAATTCCTGCTTGTCATCCTCGGTTTGTCAACTGTGGCTGTCAACACACCGTAAGTCGCCTTCGATCCTATCCTTCCTTCTCATCTCTTCCAATAATATTTACCTCTATCCCCCTTTAGCAATGTTTATATTTTCACCAACACCTTCCACGCCCTCTCTCCTTACTGCCAAGCTATCCCCCGACCTTTCATCGCCCTCATTGTCAGCATCATCTACGCTGTTCTCGCCGCGGCCGGTGCAAACTCCTTCTCTGCCGTGCTTGAAAACCTTCTTCTCTTCTTGGCTTACTGGCTCGCCATGTACTTCGGTATCGTGGCGACTGAGCATTTGGTATTTAGGAAGAACAGCTTTGACAATTATGTGCCAGATGATTACACAAACTGGAGGATGTTGCCTTTGGGTGTCGCTGGGTTCTTTGCCTTAGGTCTCGGATGGACAGGTGCTGCTCTTGGTAAGTTTTTACTTAGCAATTTTTTTTCCTTTCTCTTGGCATGCACGCAGCGCACACGGATGGCTGATTGTGGAACAGGCATGAACACTTCTTGGTTTATCGGCCCTATTGCCAAACAAATCGGAGGTGGTGGTGATGTGGGCTTTGAGCTGGCCTTTGGATTTGCAGTAACGACCTTCATACCACTGCGATACTTTGAAAAGAAGTATTGGGGCCATTAGAGGGGTTTTTGAGATCTGATAAATGAGACTTTTGGGAGTTTGGTCATTGTTTTTGATAGATAGGTAAAATAGATGTTAGGGATCGTCTCCGTCGTTGTATAACGAGTAAGCTCAGCTATCGTATCTATGCAGGTACAAAAAATGGACGACTTCCTGCTGATTCTAAAGCATTACGTAACTTGTCAGGGGCCGGAAAAGCGACGCGTTTTCGCGTTTTTCCGTAGTACGTCGGTATGAAACAACGAATTCGACCTCTTTGTTCTTCGTCTCCACATATTTCATCCTCCACAGCCCATAGATCGGCATCGCCGCTGCATAATCACAAGGAATAGAGGTATTAGAATCCAAAAACTATGTCAAGATCACCATCTCCAACCCTCTCCGACTCGGCCCTCCTGGACTCGCTCGAAGATTCATTTGACTTCTCTGCCCACCGGGAGGCGCGAATGGAAGCTCTGTCAAGACAAATCAAACAGGTGAAAGACTTGAGAGAGAGTGAATATGGAAGGGTGGTGGAATTCAATGAAGAGAAAGCGCTTATTGAGCGTATGGCGTGGGTTTCCCATTTTTCCATTCTTTTTATATCTGAATGGGAATACTAATAATACTTCGAAACTGGGATTGGTAGTAAAGAAAAGTATTGCGTTTTACATTTTGTTCATCCTAATTTTCAGCGCTGTGATATAATGGATCGTCATCTGTCCGTGAGTCAATCCAACCTCTACCTATCTCCTACCCGAATGATTCGACATGCTGACATGGACATGCAATGTACAGCAACTCGCTCCAAAACACAAACACACCCTTTTCCTTCGGGCAAACGTGGATAATGTCCCGTTCTTGGTGACCAAGATGGCAATCAAGGTTCTACCTTGCGTGATGTCGTACGTTGATGGGAGGGCCGTTGATCGGTAAGTCATCGTCAGAGTTACTACATATTCATTAGAAGAGTAAAGCACAGGAAGTTGCCAATAATCCCTAAGCAAAATAGGTGAAACTTGACCGTTCCGCTGACTCGATTTTGACAATGATAGGTTGATTGGTTTTGAAGAGCTCGGCCAAACAGACAACTTCACTACCAAAGCCCTCGAATTCCGGCTCTCACAAACAGGTGTTCTCCCAACAGATCTAACATTGGCGACCAACGTGTCTTCTTCGCTCCTCACTCAAAAACAGCAGGGATCTCGGTCGGATTTTGAAGAGGAGGATTCGGAAGAGGAAAAGGATAGGAGAAGAGGAAAAAGTGGGATACGGGGCGGGTTTAGGAATAAGAGGGGAGACGAGAGTGATGATGACTGGTAGATGTATTTATATTTTCTTGGGACTGCAGGCACGATGCAAGTTGTATACAACATTGACGTATACCCCTAATACCTATGTTCTACTGATTGATACCTGTAATGATCTTCGTGCAATTTGTAATTTACTCCTCATCGCTACCCTCTTCATCAGACCCACCACCAATCTCAATCCCGCCACCACCCGTTTGCTCTGCCCGTTCCTCTCTCGCCTCTCGCCTTGCCTTGTTACGAGCTTCGATTTTGGCAATTACTTTATCGGCGATGTTGAATATACCCTGCGTCGGGGCACCGCAGGCGTAGCACTTGGGTGATTTTTGGAATCGTTTCGCAGCGCACCTAGAACATATTTGTCAGCCGGGAAAAATGAAAGTGAGCGAATGAATACTTACCCCATGCAGAAGTAATGCCCGCATTTGGTAACCACCGGCTGTGTAAACGGTTGTCTACAGATTAAACACGCAAACGGTACTTCCTCTTCCTCATCCTCCTCCTCTACCTCTCTCACTCCTTCTTCCGGCAACTTATCCAGCTGCCAGCCCGCCAGATAATCTCCTCTATCATGCAAGAATTTACAAGAATCGCCATATCCACAGAAACCGGTCTCTTTATAATCTTTGCAGACGTCGGGCTGGTAGTCCATGAGGGTGATTGTGCGTACGTGGGAGGTAGCTTTGATAGGACCGGATTTCATCTTCTTGTCGAGTGTTTCGCGGGTCTTGTTTATTGTCGGTAAGTAGGCGGATGCACCTCGATACAGGCCGTCATCTGTCACGATCTCGCCGTCCTTTGAGGCTTGTCAGAATCTCACCGTAAATAAACTAAATTCAGAGCATGACTCACCTCATCTAGCCTGACTTTCTTATCCCTTTGCCCTTGTCCATCTACATCCTCCAAATCCCAATCATTTGCCCTCGTTGCAAGCTCATCCCCTTTCCTCGTCAGTCCTCCTTCGGCAGCATAATCAAACTCATCCAATCCGCCTCCCACACCATCCTCTTCCTCTTCATTATTGGCATTTGTTCTCCGACGCTTTGTGCCTTGGACGAGAGGGTTAGCGAGAGATTTTCTCTCCGGTCGAACGACATTGGAGCCGGAAGCGGATGCGGATGCTTCAGCGACAGGGTCGAGAGGCGATGGAGAGCGACGACGTTGGCGAGATTGGGCGGGACGGCGAGAAGGGCCTTTTTTGAATGTGACTACTGGTGCAGGCGCTTCAGACATGGTTGACAAGTGTCTTTCAAGAATGAAATGATTTGGATAGAAAAGATGCCGAATGATGCTGATTTAAGACGAAGGCGGAGGCGAAGATGTTTAACTTTTGATGACTAATCATGCAGTATCCTAGTGATGAACGGAATCAAATATATAATCACTCAAATGTATGTATTTCTGGATTACTCGATTGGATATACTTCTTTACACCACACGCCAGAATGATGAAACCGCTCGAAAGTATACTATTGCCTTCCATCCTATCAATTGCACCAATAGTTAAAAGATGGGTTAAGAAAGGGGTGTGGCTAACAGGACGAATTACCAAGGATAGAGTCGCTATCGATATCTCTTTTATATCTGCGGCGGACATCTGACAACGAACACTGCCAGGCATACATCAAGCAACGGCAGCAACAGGTATCAACCCCATGACTGATCTATAATTTCATCAAGGAATCAAATATATCTTATTATGAATCTATCTTCATCCTTTCCCGCAACCTGCCCGCCCATTTGGACCCTCCAGCACCAACCCCAGCGATGTTTGCGCCCGCTCCCAAACCGGCGAATCCGGAATTCGGCTTTTGCGGGGGTGTCATTCTAGTAGATCCTCTTGCACCCACCGTGGTGGCATTCCCCATTTCATTATCCACTGTCGTCGATGACCCCTTCTTTCTCCCAGTGGGCGCCGGTGCCAACCCACCCTTAGGTATAATCGGTCTGTCTTTCGGGTGGGTGACTGGTAAGTACACTGAATCGGTTCTCGCTGTCTCCGGCATGATTGGGATATCTGGTGGGCTGTCACTCCTCGGAGTCCTAGATTGCGAAGGATGGGAAAGCCACGATGCCTGGAAGGCGTTTGATGATCGTTTTGAGACTGAAACTTTTTTGGCTGGCGGCATAGGACGTGAGGCTGGGTTTATTGTCTTGCTGTTGGACCTTACCTTTGAGCCACCGCCCAACAGGTGTGTGATCTCGTCTCCCAAAGAATTTTCGGAATTGTCTGTTTCTGTACGCTGAGGTTGAGGTCGAGGTCGGATCGTATCCATCGTTGCGTTCTTTCTTGGATATATCTGCCTCGTATTCTGCTTATTCCTCTGGATAGTATCAAGCGATCCACCGTGATAGGCTGTTTGGCAATAGGTCTTCCTTTTCGGTGGAGAGGCCGAGCTGCTGGATGTGGAGCTGGAATGACTCATCTCAGGATGATCTACTGCGGGTACGATTAATTCACCTAACCCGTCTAATCTCATTAGCTAATTAGCTCAAACCATAGTTCATTAGAAGAAGAAGAAAAAGCTTACCATTTCTACCTTTCCTATCCCGCCTTCCCCAATTCGTTGTCTCAATTTCTTTATTTGCTCTCTCAATCTCCATGTTTGCCTCTTTCACCTTATTCCGACGTACCTTCTCTAACTTCTCCTCTTCCTCTAGTTGTTTTTTCAGCTTGACTTTGGCCTCCACATACTTTAACCGCACAGCCGCTTTTTTCATCGAGTTGTACGACGAAAAGACAGAGTCACGGAAAGTATCTCTTTTGCGTCGCCTGTCTTGTGGTATGGGAGGGGCGGGTGGCGCTGGATGCTGAGGATGATCATGAGAAGGCAGAGGTGGTCGGTCGTAGTACGGTTCGTAAGAATACTCCCTCCAATACCGATCACTCCTTATTCTATCCCTATCCCTTTCACGCCATTGATGCCGACGGGGATAGTAGGTCTCATCCGAATAATCGGTCTCTGTTATACTCTCACTCTCACTTCTTCGTCGTCGATGTCCAAATCCATCCCTTCCTTTTCGCTGTCTTCGCCTCCTTCTCCTCACTTTCCGTCTTCTCGTCCTTGAAGGACGAATTGTACCTCCATCACTAATCGAATCGTCGCTCTCACTCCCGGTCTCTGTTTCTGTTTCGCTATCTGACCACATCTCACTATCGCTTTCACTTTCTTCCTTCTTCTTCTTTCCCTTCCTCTTGCCCTTTGCCCTTTCCCTCATTCGATCAACCAACTCCTTCTCTTTCTCATTCTCTATCCTTTTCCTTTCCCTCTCCTCAATCTCTTCCTTCTTCTTTGCCTCTTCGACTTTTACTTTTTTCCGGTGACGCCACCATAACCATACCCCCACTACCAGCACGAGCAAAGCGCCGAGAATGAGGGCGAGGAGCTGCCACCATGAGAGGTGGGTGGTAGCCACTGCTTTGGCGAGGATGCTTGTTGATGTTGCGGAAGAGGAAGAGGAGGGAAGGGTTTCGGTAACGTAGACCCGTCGATTGAGGAGGTTCGCTGTAGGGTATTCTGATTGTGTGGATGAGATATTTGCGAGAGACATGGAGTTTTGGCTTGGATCGGGGGTAGGATCGGGAAGAAGCCGGGAGGGGGATAGTGCGATGGGAGCCATCTATACCCATTGTGAGTTTTTTTTTACGAAGCCTTCGTCTTGGACGTCTAGCTCATAAGTCAATTCTTGTGCTATGAGTAGTGCCCAACAAGTCCTAGCAGCCAAATCTATTCGAGACGCTGCTGGTTGGATCTCTGTATGGAAACGATTGCACAACGACAAAATTACTAAGTTCAGAGATGACACTTTGAAAAATGGCAAACCCAACAGCTTAACGATCACGAAGACTTCCTTACCCTCCCTTTCCATCCCTCCAGCCATCCTTGCAAGCCTTGAACATCAACTCTCCTTCCTTTAAGTTTAGTCCTCCTTCTAGAAGAAAGGAAGTACTCTTTCGTGGTTGATGGTTGGTAGAGAATCTGCCTCGACTTTCCGTCCATTCAGATCGAGCTTTAACACCATTACACATCCTGTTGAGCCGCTGTCTGACTGCAAGGGCATATCTCGCTTTTAATGAAGTACAAAGGCAGTAACCCCTTTCAGACTTCTCTCTACATAACCAGCCTACCACCTGGTATCCGACCTGCTCATTTGAACCGAATACTCGCTCACCCACCAAGACCACTTGGGAAAAGAAGAAGGAAGCGCGATACCGGGGTTGAATTGTATGTTTTACCCCTCTTTGCATTTCTAGCCCATGCTTCGTTCGGTGGGCTCATGGACTGGTAGAATTCAAATATACACAATCCCCAAGAAGCCCAAAAGACGATATCTTCCCAAATCGAGGTCAACGCAACCCACTGGTCTTCTAGATCCAAGACACTCTCCCCCTCAAGCTATCGAACGCGTAGTCTCACTGCTTCGTACCATCCTTTGTATACCACACGCACCGGATCTGGGACCACAACGTCCGGCCACTTCAACAGAAGAAGGTTCACTGAAGTCTCAGCTGTCGATATCATCTCCTTTACCGTCAGGTGTAGGCGATAGAAATGGAACTGGGACAGAGGTTGTAGTTGAAAGAGAACTTGGTGAAGGGGAGCTTAATGAGGACGAAAATGACCAGACAACAATGGTTGACGAAGATGAGAACGTAATGGATCAGAAGCAGGAAGCTGACGGCGAGGAGACTGTGGGGTATATCCATTTTTGCTGCGAGCAGCATAGTGAGTTTTCCTTCTGCCCATCTATCTCGTACAATTGTGCGCTGACACCCATCTGCCTCCTTCTGCTTTTCCCTATGTCAGTGTACCTCGGCAAACGTATCCTTCGTCACGTTACGATAGATGGCTACCGACCAAAAGTCAGAACGAGGAGGTTTAATGTTGGTATTCTCAGACATTGGGCGAGACCGATAGGAAGGATTACAACAAATGTGGACAGGAAAGACAAACATAAACCATGATGTAAGGACAAACGTTCACCAAGGCGAGGTCACTTTTGCCACCTTCAAACTTGTCACTATCTTCCGCATGTTGTATCTATATTATCGTATCATAAAACAGATACCAGATTCATTGTAAAAATATGGAAGTAGATAAACTTTCTTGATCGAGGCCAGATTATCCAATATCACAACTGGTGTGCATAAAATCCAAGTAACTTTACCTAAACAGTATTTATCATCCATCACTCGCGATCACTTGTTGGCCGGAGAGAAGAAATAAGTCCTGGACTACTCCTCTTCATCATCACTATTATCACCAACACCAGCAAGAGCAAGCCGCTCCGCATCAAAACCACTGAATTCTTTGTCGTCACTAAAGGGTCACATAGGAGTCGAGCTTGCTGGCTTCAGAAGCGATCGATTGGTACATTGGTATTGATTATTATACCGTCTTTATGCCATACCGAGGTGCCAGACGGTGGTAGTGTATGCCAATCGGCTTCCAGTCCAATGGCAACCTCAAATGTGATTCTGCGGATCGAACCTTCGGAATTGGATTTGACACCTGTGTTGTTGGGAATCAAACTTGCTTCTGAAGGGTATGTTTATGCGGGCTTCTTTTGGTCGTGAACGCAAGTGCAGTGAGTATCAAAAGAGCAAAAAAGACGATCTTCGTATCAGCCTGGTTCGCTCGTTGAGAAACTGAAAGGATGAAGGATGTTTTCCGGTTGAAAATAACTAATTGCGGGGATAATTAAGGGGGCGATAATTGATTTATTAACAAAATCCACTAAAAAGCAGCTTTTGGAATCAACAACTCGATCGGCATGACGTTGCCGTTCCGCCGGAAGGCAGGTGGGCTGCGTGCTCAGGATCGCGGAGGAATTGTGTGTCGCTATCAGGACTCGTCGTACTGTTTCAATCTTCAGCACAAATCGCCATGCCTGCAAAGAAACTGCCTCCCTATCACCCTTCTCAGCCTGAGCCGGACATTGCTCCATTCGACATTTCGACCGCTGTAGATGCAGAGCACGACAAGCCCGCTGGTGACGATGAACTTCTGCCCAAAGTGAGCCGCATGGTGTCTCACGGAATGACGGGGGCTAAAGATCTTCGTATAGATACCCAAGGATGCCAACGACAAGACTGTAGTATTTCCGCCTCTTATCTTGGGATGCTCCACATTTGGCTACGGGATATATGCCGACGACGATAATGTCCGGTCGTCTATGCCATTACGGGTTGTGCGATTGGCTTTGCGCAGCGGTATGAACGCCTTTGACACTGGTGAGTGTTCTATGGTTCGTCTATCCGTTGCGAGGAGCTGAATTTAGCTTAGCACCATGGTACCATCCATCAGAAATCATCCTCGGCAACGCGCTTGCCGCGTTAGATTATCCTCGCGGATCATACCATATCATCACCAAAGTTGGTAAATACGGACCCAACTCGTCTGATCATATGTATAGTCCCGAAGTTGTCCAAGCTAGTGTGGAAAGAAGTTTGCGAAGGCTGAGGACTGATTATCTCGATGCTGTTTGTGAGTTTTCCCTTCTCTGAAGCAGTTGAGTACCGGAAGATAGATAAGCTAATAATTATAGACCTGCACGATGTAGAATATGCTTTACCCGGCCCATCATACGAAGGTGACCCTGTATCTCTTCTTTCCACCATCTTATCCCAGCCTCCGGTACCTACCGCCGAAGAACTCAAGATCTTAGACGGCATTGGCGCCCTTCGCAAGCTCCAAACCACGGGCCATATCATACTCGTTGGTATCGCCGGTTACCCTCTGCCTATCCTCCTTCGTCTCGCTCTTCTCGTACTCCATAGTACCCGAAAACCGCTCGATGTCGTCCAGACGTACGCTCATCATACCCTGCAGAATGATGCGCTCCAACAAGGCTATCTACAAGCTCTGGCGGAGAAAGCGGGTGTGAGGCAGATAGTGAGCGCTTCACCCCTTGCTATGGGTCTCCTCACCACTTCAGGTGGACCTGGTTGGCATCCAGCGAAGGACTATCCAGAGTTGTTCAATGCTACCCGGGCAGCGGTGGAGTTGTGTAAAGAAAAAGGGACGAAGCTAGAAGACGTAGCGCTTTCGTTTGGATATCGTCCACTGAGCCAGCCAAACGGTAGACGGGTGCCGATCGTGGTGGGATGTAAAGATTTGCAAGAGATGAAGGAGACGGTGAGAAGATGGAAAGAGGTAAATCCAGCCCAAGGGGGCGAAGGGGGGCTGGAGAAGAAGGAACTGGAGGAGGAGGTGAAGAAGTTGTTTACGGAGAAGGGGGTACAGGGGTGGAGCTGGGCTTGCCCGAGTGAAGCACAAAGGGCTGGATAGGGTCCTGTCTGGTGTCTGCAAACGAGAATTAGTAATGAAAAATGGGTTTTGCATATCTCAATGCATAACAGATTGATGGGATGCGTCGCAAAGGTATCTTTTCATCGAGCAGTTGAAATGAAGATGGTTGTAAACGCGCTTTGATCTTTACAACATGTGTCTTATGTAACCTTTGCGATTGAATTGGAAAAGGAGAAAGTATCTTATGCTGAACTAGACCCGTCGGGGCAGTCTACGCGAATCTAATGGCTACAATTGATTATCATGAGCGCCCCTATAACTGGCGACGCAAGGAAGATCATACTTGTCTCGAGACGCAATAGCATGCTTTTTTGGTATTGTTCTCAAGTAATCGAAGCTCGTTGCTAAGAGAAGAGGGAGAAGGGGACTGTCGGATTACTTTGGGTATCAGGCGAGAAGGCGTAGTCGGGATGGTGTAAGTGGCCCTGAGCATCTGTTGGGGTCGTCGCTGGATACGAGGGCACATATACTAACCAAGATTCGTCTGCGGTGGGTGGGAAGCAAGCAGGAAGCGGAAGAGAGATTAGATAGAGATGCACCCCGGCCATATACTACAAGTCCCCTGGGACTGTAATTAAGGTGGTTATTTATCATCGGGCGCCGGTCACACACATGCTGTGCCTTGTGCCGATCCTCGAAAGTCTCGAACATCCACCATCTCAAAATCCGGCGTTCCATTCTCATTCTCATCTTTTAACGCCGTTTCTTTCCCATTTTCACGCCATGTCGCCACAGTCCATCCTCGTCTCCTACAACCTCTGTCCTCCAGCCGAAACACCGCAGCCCACGGCAGGCCCATCCTCTCAGCCAGTACCGTCTTCTGCAACCTTTTCTTTCCCTATTCCTCCGCCGTCTCTCAAGACCAAAGCATCCACATTATCAGCAACGACGCAATACTACACCTCTGCCTCCGCGGCTCTCCTGGCTGCGCAGGCGACGCTTAATGAGAAGCTGACATACTGGAAAGACGCTATTGGAGACAAGGAAAAAGCAAAAGAGGACGTTGGAGCAGTAGGGTTTGGTAGGGGAAAAGCGATGATGATGAGCAATGAGGTTATTGGAGAAATGAAGAATGGACAGGAACAAGAAGAAAGTTCGGAGGAAGAGGAATAGTAACACTATCATCTCGGTGTGTCGTTGGAGATTACATATGTACGTGGTACTTTCTCCGTTTCCCCTTTCTGGCTGCGACGCTGACTTACACTTGTGGTGACAGCAGAGACCAAAATCTCGGGCACGAGTGTTGGTGCATACCTCCCTGTTGTGCGGCGTTGTTGTTCATCGTTATTTCCCGAGACATAAACACGTCTAAAAGACTCGGGGCCGCAAAGGCAGGGAGTCGCAAAGAGCGGTACTAGACTTGCAGTTGATGTATTATGTATCCTCAGTTGATCCTTTTCGTCGGTTTTATTAACTTCCAGTCTGCTGTTCTGGTCTGGTCATTTTTTTCGAGGTGCTGTAAAACCATTGTGGTTCACCAGCATAACTCGAGACGAAAACCATAATCACAAAATCACGTTTTGGCATTTCCATTGCCTTACGACGTCTATGCAACACAGGATCACAAAGATCCATATATGATGGCATTGGTATATATCAAAGTTGAGCGGCTGTTGCATTATTTATTTATGGTTATCTCGCTTTTCCGGCGGCGGGCATTACTCACCAGCAGCTTCGGTGACGACCAATTATTGCTCAAATTACAAAAATAATGACGTGGAAGATTTTGGGTTCGTTATGATCACATCTCCGGATTCGCTCGTTTCTCCCGTTGTCGAGCTTCCCCCCCATCTCAACCTTATAATTTATACTTGATAATCAAACTGCATAATCCATCCAACGAACAAAGCCACCATAAGCAGCAACCGATCCAAACCCAAAGCAATGTCAGACCCACCTACTCCACTAACCCTTCCGCCAACTCTGCCTTACCCCATCACACTTACTCGGCTGGTCGCCAGGCCGGGAGACAAGATCAAGCGAGGTTCGAGATTGCTTGAATATACTTTCATGTCATCCGATCTAAAGGAAAAAGTTGCTAAACGTCGGTTACAAGGAGGAGGAATGGGGGAAATAGAGAACGAAAAGGAGAAGGATGACCTGAGTGGGACGTGGGAGAGTTTGATTGACGGTGATGTTGTAGAATGGAAAGGCGCGAAACCGGGGATGATTGTTGAGCGAAATCAAGCTAGGTTTGTGATTACCGCACAGAAAATGGGACATGGAGACGACCCATAACTGACTGCCCGTATAGTCAAATAATAGTGACGGTGCAACAGGCTTGTTCGCATCCTGTCCAGTTGCATGGTTTGTGTGGTGTTTGTGGAGCTGATTTAACCGAGTACGTCCCTTGTCTCCTTCTCCGATTTCGAATTTACGAGGAAGAATATTGATGGCGTTCACTCCAGGGATGATTATCTATCCAGACCGGTATCGAACCAAACTCAAGCTGGACCTTCCAGATACCCCGGCGGATTCGAAATCGCGCACGACGCAATGGGCGTGACGGTATCCAAGAATGAAGCCCAGCGATTAGAAAACCTCACCCGAGATGCGCTTCTTTCGACTCGGCGGTTATCGTTGATTGTGGATCTTGATCAGACCATTATTCATACGACTGTGGATCCTACTGTTGCCGAGTGGATGGATGAGATTCACCGTGAAGAGATGAAGGATGCTCAGGAGAAGGCCAACGTTCCTACCGAAGAAGTGAAAGGCAAAGGGGAGGAGACGACGACTCCACCGGGATCCCCTGGCCCTGGTGCTTTGGGTATAACAGTCGAATCACCAAAAGAAAAGAACCCAAACGCAGAAGCTTTAAGGGACGTAGCCAAGTTTCAAATCGCCGACGATTTGCCCCCGGGATATGTCAAGCTCAAGACCAAAACGACAAAGGGGCAAAACCCTCCAGAGTCGGAAGGGAGATGGTACTTTACCAAACCTCGACCGGGTCTGCAAAGGTTTTTGGATGAAATGTGTCAGCTATATGAGATGCATGTGTACACTATGGGTACGAGGACGTACGCGGATGCGATCGTCAAGGTTATTGATCCTGACGGCAAGATATTTGGAGGAAGGATTTTGAGTAGGGATGAGAGTGGAAGTAAGTTCTTTCTCTCGCGTTGTTTCGCTTGCATCTACTTTGCGCTAATAGGATACAAGGCTTCAGTTCGAAGAATTTGAAGAGGCTGTTCCCTACAGACACGAGTATGGTGGTCGTTATCGATGATAGGTCTGATGTCTGGGGCGACTGTCCCAACCTAGTAAAGGTTGTCCCTTGTACGTCATGCCTATTTCCACTTTTTGGCTATGTATATGTCCGCTAATGTAATCTGCCATTGTTTGATTTGTTTGACAGATGATTTTTTCTTGGGGATAGGTGATATCAATTCATCTTTCCTTCCGACTAACAAGTCCACACCTCCCCCATCCGCCGCCACGACCGCCGCTACGACCGCTGCTGCCGCCTCTTCTTCCTCTGCGCCATTGTCTCCGTCTCTGTCTACGTCTCCATCCCCTCCCCCAACTTTGCCCCCCTCACCGCCCTCCGCTTCGTCTAACGCCTCCACACCGCCGCCAGTAACTCCATCCGAGGTATCAGCAGACCTCGAGCCGATTGAACGGGTCGAACCGGTTGAGCCTACAAGAGAAGAAGAGTTGATGATGCAAGCGAAACTGTTGGACCAGCTTAGCACAAGTCGTCCTTTGGCGAGATTACAGGAAGAGTTGGAAAAGGAGGATTCCGAGGATGATGAATCTGGAGAGGGGCAAGGTGGAGAGGCTGCTGTTGCGGCTGAGGCTGAAACGGGAATGAAGAAAGTGACAGGGAAAGAGGAGGAGAAGGAGAAGGAACACGAGGAAAAGGCGGTGGCAAGTGTGAGAGACGACTCTCGAAAAGAACGGTCAAAATCCCCAAACAAGCATAGAAAGCCGTTATTGAATCCCAACGACTACGAACTTGTCCGGGTGGCGAATGTAAGTGATTTAATTCACCCATTATCTGGAACGGGAACAAAACACGGAAAAAAGATACTGATTGGCTGAATGACAACTCGATAGATATTGCAAGAGATTCATAGTCGGTTTTATAAAGCTTTTGATGCGATTGACGGATGGGATCCAAAAAAGGCTTTACCCATGAGCTGTGATGTCGAGGTGCGTCCGAATTTATTCATTTAATATGAGTGTTGGAGTTGGTGTAGTAAAAAGGCTCATGGAACCTCCAACGCAGTTTATTATACCTGAGATGAAAGCCGAGGTTCTGGATGGGTGTAATTTGGTTTTCTCGGGTATGATTCCTCGCGAAGCTAATCCTTCAACGTAAGCTTTATATCCTTTTTTCTTTTTTTCCGGAATCTACTTTCTAACTGATTCATTTTCGTTTCCATTTCCCTCTTTTCTTCCTCGGTATGATGTTTTCAGTACTGCAATCTGGCAAACAGCCGAATCTTTCGGAGCACTAATAACCCCTTCCCTGACACCCCGCACGACGCACCTCGTGACCGCTTTGTTGAATACGGAGAAAACTTGGAGAGCAGGGAAGATGGAGGGTGTGAAGGTTGTTTGGGCAGAGTGGTTTTGGGATAGTGTGGCCCTGTGGGAGAGACAGGATGAAGAGAAATATATTGCGGGCAAGAAGGAGGGGACGGGTGATGCGGGGAAGGGAGTTGGGCCGGAAGGGGAAGCTGGAAACAGCGATAATCACAAGGACTTGAAGGAAGAAGACGAGGATGGAGAAGAGCATGAAGATATGAATGATGATACTCAGGTGGGTCAAGGGTGGGACGAAGAAGCCGAACGGGAGTGGGAAGAATTTATGGCAGGAGAGGATGATTGGTCGGATGGAGAAGGGAGTGTAGGGAGTAGGAAGAGCGTGAAGGGTGAGAGTGCCCCCTCTACGCCGAGTAAGAAGCGAGTGAGGTATGCGGATGAAGAATTATTACCCCTGGAGGAGTTTAAAGATCCGTCACCTACTGCGTAAGTCCCTTGTTGCTTTATTGCTTGTCTTCGTTCAGGATCCTGCCGGATCTTGGTATGGTTATGCGCAAAATTGGGAATTGACTAATGTCTGACTTTATGGTATGTACAGGTCATCGGATGCTCCACCGAGTAAGAGGCATAAAGCATACCTTATTGAAGATACGACATCTGGGGAAGAACGGTCTGAGGAGAGCCGATCTCAGCACAAGGACCATTGGACGTATGAGGCGGATGTTGAGAAGCATGACGAAAAGGCTGGTGATGAGGATGATGGTCGGAGTGTGGCAGAAAGCATGGAGGGTGCCGAGGGCGATGACGAATTTGCTCTATTGGTAAGCGTATTAAGTCGAAAGAAAAAAGCCTTGGAACTGTTTCGCTGATCATTTTGTCTGGCTTCAATAGCTTATGGACAGTTTAGCAAACGATGATGCCGATGGAGATGAAAATAGGGATGGAGATAGCGTTGTGGCGGGTGAGAAGTAATCTTCTTGAGTCTTTTATCATCAATTTGTCGTTGTACTGGTACTAGTTTGACACCCAAGGATATTTCATCATGGCATTAGCATTTGTATTTTATGCATAATGTTGTCGGGGGTACTCTCGAATGAGTCTTTCATGAATGGAACAAGCCAGATAAGGATCATTTGGTGAGTAAGTCACGTGGCGCGGAGTCTTCTACATAGCAATGTAGTAACATCTCGCCAGCATTCCTTCACTCAACAAGGCATTGAAAAGTAATTACTCTGTGTGGACAAGATGATTGGCGGATTGTAGGTTTCAGAAGATAGACTCTTCGCCGTGATTAAGTTATCATTATTTAACAAGCTGGAAAGCGCTTAACAGCCTTTGTTCTCAAGTTCGTCTTTCAGGCAAGGAGGGGACAGTACTATATCTTAAACTTTTTTGCACAAGCTGACTGACACATTCCTCACAATTATCACTCACCTCGATGCCCTACATTGGTCCGGGTCTGCGATTCTTCGCTATTCTAGGTTTTGATGAGCTTTATGCATGGGGAATCGTACCAATCGTATACTATGTGGAATGTATCACCACTAACGACCAAGGATAAATGATGCTACAAAAACAGAGGAATGAGACAAGTGAAGGAAAAGGCCCAGAGGGTTGACAAAACAGCCTCGTACACGGTAATGACATTCTCCTTTTCCATCCTTCGATAGTGATGTCAGTCACGTCCACCCGATGCTCAATATGTAAAATTTCAAATCAAATCAAAGTAATGAAGGCGAACTATCGCCTATCAAGATGCTGTATCGTATGCTAAGTGTTTATAAAAGGCGTTAAATTAATAAGGGTTACCGAGAGGATCTGGCTGAGTGCCCGGCAGGTGCAGTCTGGTAGTGCGTCATGACAGGCCTTTGAGGATGAGAATGAGAAGCAGGTGGGAATTTGAGGAACTGAACATGGCTGTCATCGCTGACGAAAACAACCTGAGGCCTTGCGAATCGGTTCATAAGGGGTGGCGGGTGGGGTGCAGGCATACCGTAGCCCATTGGCGTTTGCTGAGGGTGACGTACTCCGGCACTAGGTGCTTGATTTATGCGGTGAGGAGGATATGCGCCGTTAGAGGTTTGTCGAGGTTGTTGGGGATGACCAGGATAAGATACGTTGGGATAAGCAGGATACCCTGGCATATTGGGAGGACGGGCATAAGGGGGAGTCCCGAGAGTGGGCGGAGCGTACATCATGCGATTCGGTGGTAAAGGGGCATTGACTCGTGAAGGAGGAGTGTCGGCGAAGAGGCATTGGATATTGTTCCCAGGGATGATCTGGACCAGATGGCCAGTTTCAACGTGATGCACTTCAATGAACGTCGGTTCAAACGCAATGACATATGGATATTGCAATGCTATTTTTCGTTAGTTCATCTGTTTCGGCAATCGCTCAGTATGGTAAGACTTTACCAAAAGATGTGGGAATGCCCTCCCAAACAATCGCCCATTTAGGCCTTGACCGCCATCCGTTCTTGTTTACATAGAACGCAAATTCTGCTTCCATCAGCATCTTGCAAAATATCTGGGGCTACCATATAGACTCACCGTCGTAGCACAGCAAGAAATCCTCTTCGATTCTGTAAATTGCAATCGGTCTGACGTTATCCCTCTTTAACACAAAGTCCAGCGATCCATCTGACGGATCGAGCAAACCCTGCATATCAAGTGTCTCTAGGTCGACAATCTCGAACCCCTTGGTGCAGCCGACACAGAGCTTCGTCTTCAGGAAATGGACAGAGCTGGATTCCGTAGGAATATAGAATTCCTAGATGAAGTGTCAGAATCTGCGAATCAGGAACATGAAATGATGACTAACCTTGAAAAGCTTCAATGCGTCGTCTTTGCCATTGAGCCTTTTCATAAACCCCGCTTGTGTCTTTTTCCGATTTTGACTCAGATCCACAGGTTCCATCACTTTAATTGTACTGCTCAACGTTGAGCTCTTGACGATCGCAACCAAAGTCTTGCCGAGGCATACACCCGATTTGATAAAGCTTGTGTGCGATGAAATGCGTTTCCCTCGCTTGAGAGCGGCATTGGGATCGGAAGGGTCAAGACTGTCAAGTGGGAAGGTAGTGACACATCTCTCGTGAAGGACAATGAGGAGTTGGAACTCTTCGATAACATCGACTTGAGTGACGTCGATAAGGTTAATGACTTTTACTGGTTCGCGGAGCTTTTCATCGCGCAAGTTGGCGAAGTAAACACCTTCATCTGTACCGAAGATCATCCTATTCCCTTGATCTTCCCAATCATCAGCATACATCATTCACAACAACGAAAAGAACTCACCATAAGGACTAGAACAGTTCACTTTCCTCACACCGCTCAAAATTCCTTCAGTGATAGTTTCGCTAACGAAAACCGTACTCTTCTCCCTCAACAACCCTTGTTGCTTATCTATATTCTCCAACCACTTTTTCCTCCCAATATGAGTGTCAACCCATAGCTGCATCGAATAGCCTTTTTTGCCGAGGTGAAGGATCGTAATCGAAAAACCGTGTTTTGATTCTGGCTTCGGAGGGGCTGTTATAGAGTTATTCTGGGAAGAGTGGTTGGTTTTTGAGTTGGGGTGACGTGTGATGAGTCGGGAACGCCCATGGCCATATGACAATTTGCCAGAGTTGTATTGTTCATCTGGAGTGACGAGGACAAGTAACTCGAGAGGAATTGGCTATTCCACGCAGAAGTTGTTAGCTTCATGTTTTGCAGCATTTTATTTGACAAAAAAGGGCTCACTCGGCGATAAACCTTGTACTGCTCACTCTTGTTTACCCATTTGGGCTTGACAAGCAAAAACGCATGGTCAAATAAAAAGCCCAGTAAATCTGCAATCTCTTCTCGATTGCCACCTCTTCTCTTCAACGGACCCTTGTGCACTAACTGCCGATTCTTGTCTCGCAGTCGCAGATCCTATAAGAACGTATCAACGTCAAGATTTGCTCATAATCTTTCTCACTTCGAGACTTACAATCCTTTCATTTGGCCTGAACACCAGCTGTTGCTCGATTTGCGCCAATTCAAATATATTCTCACTCTTCCCACTCTCCGCGTTCACTTTCGTCAAGAACCCTCTAATCATCTTGATCACCTCTGGCAAATCCTCCTTATCCGGATGATCGTCAGGAGTATATTTGAGGACAGCTTCCAGTAAGAGAGGATAACGACCCAGACGTGTAGTGGGTTTTGTCAAGTAACCGTTCAACTCCAACTTTCTTGACTCTGGTTTTCTTTCTGTATCGTCCACAAACTTTTGGAAAACTGGGTTCGCGCCTTTTTCCTTCTCGAATTCATACTTGCCGAAAAGTTGATGGGCACCATAGGTGACAAACGGTTCGAAGAGTGGGACACGTTCGAGAAAGATGTCGCCAATACGTGACACGACTGGTTCCTTTTTCTGGCGCTTCGTGAGACGTTCGGCGAGGACATGGTTTACGGAGAGGACGTCGTGGACATTCCAAAATACTTGTCGGACAAAGTCGTCTCGGCGCTTGGCATCGATGACTTCTTGCGTCCGTAGCGGTTTGACCCATGACTATATGTCGTTAGCACTTGGTAATTACCTATAAGGTCTACTCACATCTCGAAGATACTCCAGATCCCTGACAAAGTCCCTCTCCGTGTAGATAACTTCGTTGATGGCTTCCTGCCTCTTCTTCTCTTTATCATCCACACTATCCAAGATCTCTTGCGAAACAGAATGAATCCACAGAGTGCCAGTCTCCTTGACATCCACTAAACTCTCACGACTGAGCTTCCTATTCAACCCAGGCTCCGGCTTCATGTTTAGCCTCTTCATCTGCTCTAGTCTTCTGGGACAATTGATAGAATAACAAAGACTGTCGCGCGAACATGTGGGGGAGTAACAGTCTGTAAGAAGGGTGAATACACCCACTGGGAGAGTATCTTCGCTGTCCAAGCCATCTGGCGAGTCGGAGTCGAGGAAAGGCATGGTCGAAGATCGAGATGGGGTCATAGATACTGGTGTAGATTCAGTATGCATTGAAGAGGAAGAATCTGCAGGCCTTGCAGCTGTCAAAGCTTTCAATCCACCACCCAAGCCCATCGCCGTACTTGACGCTCCACTCCCGTTCCTCGTCAATCTCCCTTCCGAAACTGGGCTTTCCCCATTGCCGTTTGTGTCCGTAAAGGGTGCAGCGAGCCTGTCTTTAAATCGGTACACCTCTTTAGGGTTATCCCTCAATCGGTGGTCGTATGTCACATCATGAAAGAACTTTTGGGCGTCAAGGCTTCGACCGAGCAGCAGAGCCAAATTTCGATCAGACGTCTTGATGAGCTCTGCGATCAGTGTCACAGCAGCTTGGCCGGAGAAGGAATCTTTGTACGTGATACCATCTTTGGTGAGGTCGGCAAGAGGGATGTATGATTTGAACGCAGCAGAGACCATTGAAAGGATAGCTGGGTATAAGGAAGGAAGAGGGGCGCGTGTCTGACTCTGAGCTTGAGGGTTACTCAGTCTAGCAGCGGGGTTGGAGAGTGGACGAATGATTTCACGAGAAGAGCCAGAGAATGATGTCGATCGATTCTCGTAGCCTCGTCTGGCGCCAGGTGGCAGACTTTCGGTCGTGTGGAGTGCCAACGGGAGAGAAACGGTCGAATCGGTAGATGCTCGGGGATGGAAGGACATGTCCACCGTAGGAGTAGTAGGTGAAGATGCCGTATCGTAGGTAGGTGAAGCAGCCGGCGAGCGCGATCTACCCAAGTCAGCAAGGACGGGACCAAATATGAAGCAACTCACGCAAGGCCCGCCTTTGTGGCATTATCGCCGCTTAAAATGGATGAATCCGAAGCCATGCGCTTGTGCATTGACGCCCGCCCTATGTCTGACAACGTCCCATGGCCATGCAGAGATTTTGGTGGAAGAACAGGATTACGGCCTGTCAATTTCGGTCAGAGCGTATCATATGACAAACTTAAGCCACTCACCATCATCAGGACTGACACTGATACCTGTCACATCCTCCATCCAATTTTCCCCGGGATTACTTTCAAACGCCAATTGGCCCATTTTCCCAATATAATCCGGCGTTGCTGACCTTTCTTTCGACGTTTCTGCCAACGACGGTGACTGCGAAGTCGGTTTGTGAAACGAAGTGATAGATGTACTCGTGGGGATTCGAGAGGTTGCCGAGTTGGTAGTAGAAAAAGAAGTAACAGAGGACGAGGGATCGAATGGTGTCCCGATATTCTGCGTAGCTTGCGTTGGAATAGCAGGAGAAGCAGTCGAAGGTCTAGGGAAGGCGACACTGGATGTCGGGTACCCCTGGGAGGCCTGGTACGCCTGGGCAGGCGTCATCGCACCAGCTGGGAAAGCTTGAGTAGGCCCAGAAGGCAACCTTGGCATTGGTGTAGGAAACGCTGTTGGCGGCAGACGCACTGTAGGTTGAGGTGGTGATAGTTCAGGATTCGGCGAATACACGGATGGAGAAGAAGCGGCAGAATACGATGAAGGTGCTAATGATGAGCGGCGCCGTCCTTCATTGTCCTACAAGTTGCCGCAAGAGTTGTCAGCGACAGCATACAAGCAGACCAAACGACATACGTTTGGCAGGTACTCAACGCCATCATACGGGTCCGGTCTCCGTGTAGGAACAGGTCGGTACATGGGGTATGTCGGTTGTCGTTGCGGCGGAACTTGAGGTTGTGGTGGAGGCGGGGGAACTTGAGATTGTGGTGGAGGCGTGGGATGATACGGCATTGTCGGTGGGTAGTTTGGTTGTGCCGGGTTGACATACTGCTGTTGTGATGATTGGGTTGCGAGATGATGACCACGTGCAGGCCGCCCAAAGATATTTTCAAATACTTGGTTACGGACATTTGGATTGTCGTTGGATTGCTTCTGGCGTGGACCTGACGGGGGCATGTTTATTCACTTGATAAAAGAAATGGAAAATGGAAAGAGAGGATAGATAGAGAATTCGTCGTCAGTTGGCTTAGAAGAAACACGGCTCGCGTCGTCCCACCGCGGAAACTTACGTAAGTCTAGCTTAGGCATTTACATGGAAGAAATATAGGCAATGTCTATAACATATGTATGTATGCATGGTCAGTCGAGGGCAAAATTGATATGCATATCTCTATGGGCCCTTCCCATCTATGTATTTTTCAGCATTGTTACGTCTGTCTGGGTGACTTTGCTGATGAGTTTATAGGGCTTGAAGGAATAATTAAAAAAACCGCAGCGTCGGCTATGGCCGCCATGAAAGGTCTACCGCCGGTCGGAAATATCCAAACACTCTTTTCCTCTTGTTTCTTCTCCGGTATGAGGTTGACCAGCAGTCGTTGGTGAGGTGCTAGTCTGCGACAGCCAGGACAGACAGTGGGGTTTGCACATAGCGCAAAGGCTAGAGGATGTAACCACATTCCTTCGTTTGAGCATCCAAAACTCGGTAATCTAATTACGTAAAGTAGGACTTGGACATCCAAA
Source organism: Cryptococcus deneoformans JEC21 (assembly GCF_000091045.1). NCBI lineage: Eukaryota > Fungi > Basidiomycota > Tremellomycetes > Tremellales > Cryptococcaceae > Cryptococcus > Cryptococcus deneoformans. Next base: position 1,140,968 of record NC_006694.1, read on the forward strand.
ATGCTGAATTGAATATTGCGGCGCTTCGTTCCGTCGTGACTTTCACTATCGATTTCTTCATTCTATGACGCCCGAGCAATAGTTCAAAAGCTTTGACTGGAAGAACAACATAAAATGGAAGTGGTAGCATACACAGAGGGAAATAATACTGGTTTCAATAACAAAATATCCTACCTGTCCAACCGCTCATCGTTGAAACCATTTGGACAACTTTTATCAATCTCCGAGAGTAACCGAAGGGGAAGCAATTTGTCCACACTTCTGATCCATATGTTCTGCTCAAGAGTTGTCAAGTGTTCGAACATCAGGTCCCAAGAAGCACGCTCCATCTGAGTGATCTTTGAACTTGTCATAAATGCCAGTAGTAATTCAACGTGTTTTCTTCCTGCTTACTACTTGTAAGATAGGTACCTCCTAGTAGGCAATCGTCGGGAACTTATTGCTGGTGAAATACACATAATTCCGTCTGTCGTTGTCAGCTAACCTCAATCGGGACGACCACCAACCTTTAGTCAAAGACTAGGGTCCAATCCCTCCTTACCGTCAGTAGTTCAATGATAACTATTACGTAATCACACTTTAACATTCAAAGCTGTTGATTTCGCGCGACGATTCCGTCCTATTTCTGCCCTATCGGTTTCTTAACAAAAATTATAACACATTCGCCATGTCTGGCCGCCCCTTCAAAAGAGAATCCTGGAGGCCTACCAAGAGACCTCCAACATTCGCGGCGGCCGCCCAGCAACCTCCGTTGAGCAGCGCTAATGCTCTTCCTGCAAGAACATGGGGAGGCACACCGGTACCGACAGCTCCGAAACGGTTTGAACGAGATCCGTCTTCGAATGTGAAAGAGGAAGCACATTTATCTAGATGGGATGATAAAGGATCTAACGATGGCAAGTGGGACCAGCGGGATTGGGATCAGCGGGACGATAGGTCAAGATATGGTAACAGTGGTAATGGAAAACGGCGACAATCACCTTCAAGGCAACCCGACTCTACGCGAGATGAGCGGTTTTCTTCCGCTCGGCGTTCATATTCCCCCCCTGTCCCTGCTCCTTCCCCTGCGAACCCGTCCAACTACCCTGCTACACGGCGACCATTACCACCTGCTCAACCGCCTGCCAGTCATCACCATACTCGCGCACGTCGGCCGTCACCGGATTACGGCACATCGGGACCTGCGGCCAAGAAACGGAAAGGTGGTGCAAGAAAAAGAGACAGTCCTGATTACGGAGTTGGATCGAGGGAGGATGCGTCAGTTCTATATCCGTGATTTGGTTATTTGATGAGTGTGCTGACGGATTTGCAGGGCATCGTCGTATCGCCGCTCGCCTAGTCCTTTGTCGAATCGCTCACGTTCTCGTACCCGTTCCCGATCACGCTCACCTGCGCCTTCCCACCATTCTCAATCCAATTCTTATTCCCTTCCCAAGACACAGACTCATACATACACTCCATCACAATCACATCGGAAAAGATCACCGTCGCCCTCAATGAGCGATCGGCAATCAAGCTCTGGTAGATGGAGTAAACGCGACAGGTATAATAATCACCAGTACGGAAAGTATGACAAGGACGATCGAAATGGAAAATTTGACAGCAGGGATAATGGATGGGAGAACGAGGGCAATCGGAACTGGAGGGATCGAGATACTGATCGGGATGGGCATCGCCGGGATCGTGGTATGGGAGATAGAGGGGGGAGACGAGATAAAGATTGGCGGCAGGATAAAGGATATGTGTATGATCGGAGAGACAGAGAAAGAGATAGAGATCGAGAAAGGGACAGAGATCGAGACAGAGACAGAGGTAGCGGCTGGCAAGCTTCGCGGCGCGACCGAGATTACCCCCCAATAGGTCCAAGAGGATATACGTCGTCTGCATCGCAATTGCGACACGATTATCAGACTGCTCCTTCACCGCCACATTCTGCCCATGTCCAAGCCCCGCCACCTCCCAGCGACTTTTACGACCGACGAAGAGATTCACCCGACTCATACGGCCACCAAAACCACAGTCATGGACAGAGACAAGGGCGCAGTCCTATACAGGATAGAGAATACCCATCTCGTTCAAATTTCGTCACGAACGCCAACGCGAATAGCATTTTAGGTACTTCTACGACGAGGAAGTGGGGCGAGAGTGGAAGGTACCTTTATGAGCAGTCGTACCAACCTCCATCGACTGTTTCGAGAGCTACTTCTGTCTCGCGGGACTATTCACCCTCCCCTCAGCACAGCTATGCTCTGCCGGCCGCCACGTCCGATACCGTTCCACTTCCCGTCCATCCGCCTGCACCGGTATATCCTCCCCAACCGATGTCCTTCGCTGAATACATACCTAAAGCTGATGACCCTATCTCGGTTCCTCGCCCACAGCTTGAATCTTCATTCCAGTCTTTACCTGATACCGCTGGGCCAACAGCTGAGTTGCAGACTCGGACATCGCCTGTTAAAATATCTTTTGGTCAGCCAAGTGGTGGGGCGGTAAAAAAGGGGTGGAAATCGATTTCCCCGAAGAAGAAGGCAAGGGTCAGTCTGTTCGATGAAGATGAAGAAGAAATACAAGGGGCAAAAGGGGAAAAGGAGGATAAAAAGGAGGTGATGCCAGAGAAAGAGCAAGATATCATGGGAGAAGCGCTTCCACATCCCGATACACTCATACACCGGCTCACACTCGCCTCAACGCGGTATACAACCCTTCTTACTTCCCTCTCTGCCCCTCTTCGCGCAGCATTTGACTCATTTTCCACTCTTCCCTCTTCCCCACCGCCCCCTCCTATCGACCTTTTCTTGGACGAATATCTAGGGAGGAAAGCGAGAGATGATGAGGTGAAAAGAGTAGAAGAGGTTTGGGATGCGAAGAAGGAGTGGGAGAGGGAGGAAGAAATGGGGAGAAGGTACCTCGAGGAGGTTGGAAAAGGCGGAAGGGTAGAAGGGGTTAACGTAGCGCCGGCGGAGCCTGGGGGTGCCAGAGTGTCCCCCGCGGCTGTTGTTGTTGCTCCAAAACCTGAGCCTGAACTTGCACCGATACCCGTTTCAGGAACTGAACTCCAAGCTCCTGCACCCGGAGCAGAACCTCACCCACAGACGCAAAAAGTCCCAATCCCCTTACCACCAGCAGCCACGTTAGTCTATCAGAAGCTCGCGGCCGTTGGCGAAGGCACGTACGGCAAAGTCTACAAAGCCCTTTCCCTCATCACCCACCAACCGGTCGCTCTCAAGAGGATTCGTATGGAGAACGAGAAGGATGGGTTCCCTGTTACAGCGATGCGGGAGATCAAGCTGTTGCAGATGTTACAGCATGAAAACGTGCTTAGGCTTGTGGAAATGGTCGTGGAGAGAGGTGGGGTTTATATGGTGCTTGAGTACATGGAGTTTGACTTGACTGGCCTTTTGGCGCACCCCGAAATCAAGTTCTCTCCGGCGAATATCAAATCACTTTCGCATCAGATGCTTTCTGGTCTATCATATCTTCACCGTCAATCGATCCTCCATCGTGATATGAAAGGCTCCAATATCCTCGTCAACTCGAGAGGGGAGCTAAAGCTGGCAGACTTTGGGCTGGCAAGGGTTTATGCAAAGAAACGCAGAGAGGATTATACTAATAGGGTTATCACTCTTTGGTATCGAAGTCCAGAATTGCTTATGGGCGAGACAATATATGGCCCAGAAGTTGATATGTGGTCTGCCGGGTATGTCACCTGTTCTCCATCATTCCTTTCTTTTTCGCTGATGTTCATTACCCTATCTCCCAGATGTATCATTCTCGAGCTGTATACTACGAAACCTATCTTCCAAGGTTCCGATGAACTCAACCAACTCGAAGTTATATATGCCCTCTTGGGTACTCCAACAGAAGCCGAATGGCCGTCAGTCAAAGAACTGCCATGGTATGAGTTGGTAAAGCCTAAAGAGGAAATTGGGAGTAAATTTAGGACAAGTTTTGCAAAGTAAGTATTCCTTTCAGCATCTGCCACCCATGGATTGTCCGTTTCTGCAAGCAGACTGGAAGCAGTGTTGACCATGATAAAAGGTGGCTTTCGCCAGCTGCTCTCGACCTCGTTGAAGGCCTTTTATTTTACGACCCTTCCCAACGTCTTTTAGCCGATTCTGCTCTACAAACAGATTACTTCCTCATGGAGGAACCTAAAATGGAGAAACCCACCCAGTATGTTCCCTTTTAACCTCACCATCGTCAATCATTTCGAAACTAATTTATGTAATTAGGCTCGAAGGGATGGGTGAACACCATGAGATGAGTGCAAAGGCCGAAAGAAAAAGAAGAAGAATGGAAGAAGGAGGAGAATGAAGAAGAGTAAAATTCTTTTTTGCTTCAGTCTAAGAGTGGTTTCTTCGAGAAGCAACCAGCATAAAAAACTGGGAAAAAGTCTGGAAAAGTCAGTGACTACCGCCTGCGCTTTGTTGCAAAGTGGTGTAAGGACGTTTGATATCTGGCATTCAGAAGAGAAGAGGAGTAATTAATGTATTTATAGTAGCGATATACATATCTGCATGGCATCATCTTATTTACCACTGAGTTAACTCAAAAGCGCCTTAGTATGTGTTTTTATTATGTATAAGTCAAACACGTACATCATCTATCCAGCAGTCCAAGATAGAGACCGTTTGAAACTAAGAAAAATATAACAGTCAGATTATTTTATGCTTATATGGGTGATTATATTAAAAATAACATTTGAGCTTTCACTTTATGCGCTAATCGTCTAGTGGTTAGGATGGCTCCCTTCCATAAGTTCAAGGAGTCGACCGGCGTTCGAATCGCCGTTGGCGCACATTCTTTTTGTTTCTTGTACCTTGTATTGTACAGATTTTTTAATTCTTTGTACTTCTGTATGTATGCAGAAGAGGGCATTCATAATCATCGCTCAATCTGTCAGCAACCACCCTTTGCCGGCCTGCACAACTGTCATCTTTACATAACGAACATCCTTCAGAAAGTGGAAGTGGAGGCGAAGAGTGGAGGTGACGTTGGAGTGACCGAAGTCCGTCAAGTGTTCGAATAGCCTTTCAACTCTGTCTTCCATGCTTTATCCTGGCGATCGTCCTGTGTCTGATAGTCTATCTGCCATTCAAAATGCCGCGCCATGTTATTCGCCCACTCCCAAAGGCATTCCAGCCCCACCGGGAATCGCATTCACACAACGACAGGAACATGTGGGAGACTCTCGATCGTGTCCAGGTACTTGGAGACAACCAACAAGGTCACCATGGGTGGGTTTCATGGTGAGGAATCATATGCGCTAACGAGCGATAGGTGTGTGAATGCGTTAAGCTGGAGTGATGACGGACAGACGCTGCTTTCGGGATCGGACGACAGGAGGTAAGTTCTTTTCGTCCCCAAGACAGTCGGTCCCAAGACAATCAGATCAATTGAGCAAGCTATTAGAATATGTATCTGGCAACCTGATACTACATCACACTTCTCCCCTTCACCTCATCCGCTCAAACTCTCAGAAACCATATCCACGGGACACCGCGCAAATATATTCTCGGCTAAATTTCTTCCATACGCGAACACACCCCGTATTGTCAGCGTGGCTGGAGATCGGGATGTCAGAGTGTATGACGTTGAGAGCCTCGGAAGGCGCATGGGAGAATCGGGCGACTGGGAGCTGGATGGTGTTTCAGGAGAAGGGTAGGTTTCTTTGGCAGCGCTGAAATCAGAACTAATCATGCTTTACAGAGTAACCCTCCTCAAATGCCATAAAAACCGGGTGAAACGAATAGCTACGGAGAACTCGCCTTCCCTTTTCCTGACCGTATCAGAGGACGGTACGGTCCGCCAACATGATCTTCGTCGACCTCATTCCTGCAGCTCTGAATGTCCCGAAGCGCTTTTCCAAGCGCCCAGAGGAGTGGATCTATATAGTTTGAGCGTGAGCACAGTGACTCCTCATATCTTTGCTGTGGCTGGAACATCGCCTTATGTAAATCACTTTACTTTACCTCGCTGGTTAATGCTGACAACACAGCCAGGCTTACATATGTGACCGCCGAATGCTCCCCCGCCAAACTCCCTCCTGGGGTCCATACATTAAATCCGCCGGGGACGTTTACTGTGTGCGAAAGCTCGGTCTCCCGGATGAAGAATGGGAAACTGTATCACCAAGAGGCAGAAGGCGGTTATTTGATGGGGAAAGACATGTCAGCTGTGTGAAGATGAGTGGCGAGAATGCTGACGAGGTATGTCATTTCAGTGTAATTTGCGGCATAGATGCTGATCGAAAGTCAGGTGGCTGTCAACTTTATGAAGCACTCAACAGCCCTTTTCTCAATACATGACTCCCCCTCTTCTCCTTCCGCTCGCTCTCCTTCAGCTTCATCCGTTATAGCCCCCGAGATATCATCCGGGCGCTCTCGCCGCTCGAAATCCCATGACCCCACTGGTGTATTACCGCAGAGTGGTGCAGGGGAAGGCGTTGAGAACACAGATGAACCAGTTTCAAGGGAGAGAAGGATGTCAACAAGAAATATCAGTGATAGTGGAAGGGGTCGTGATGGACGTCAAATTTCAACGGACGGGGAGAGTGTGAGCGGCCGCATTGAGGACCTGGCATCCCTTTTGGAACGTCAGATAGCAGAAGAGGAGAGAGAGGAAGAAGAGGATAGCGATGAAGGTGGTAAGTTCAGCATCTCCACCTTTCTTCACTATATAAGTCAACTTGACCACTTGGGACTCAGCAGATTTCGCTCATCTACGAGGCCTTGCGCAAGGCTTTCAACATGATTCCGGAGAGTATAATATTGTCGGCCCTGTGCGTAGTTTGGAAGAGCGTGGGGATGGGATGGACTATCTCATGTCAGACGACTATTTGGATTTGGTAAGAAATGGAGATGAGAACGGTCCTCAGAATGAAGATGACGATGGACATGAAGATGAAAATGAGGATGAGGATGARGACGAGGACGATGAGGATGAAGCCATGTTTGACGATGATGAGTTCTTTGACTCGCCAATATTTGGCTTCCCCTTTGGCGGGCACTCAAGTACAGCACCTCGCGAAGCGTATGATAACGTCGAAATCATTCACCCAAGACGGATGTTCAAGGGCGCGAGAAACGTGGAGACTGTCAAGGACTGTACGTTCCCTTCTTCTTTACAATCATGCTCATGGTTTAGTTATCACGGGGCGTAAGCTAATTAAACGTGTGCGGGGTGATCAGGTAATTTTTTGGGAACAAAATCAGACAAGATCGCATCGGGTTCTGATGATGGGTATTTCTTTGTATGGGACAAAGAATCGGGCCGGCTTGAAGGAATCTGGGAGGGTGATGGGTCAGTTGTGAATGGTAGGACATTTTTCAGCCATCGAGCATTGTAGGAGAGCTGATGGGGTTGCAAACCTAGTAATGGAACAACATCCAACTTTACCGTTGATCGCAGTAAGCGGTATCGACAGTACAGTCAAAGTAAGCCTCCTTGTCGATACCCTGATGTTCCATGGACCCCCATGGCTGACAGCCTGTTTCCTTCCATTTTTTTATCGCAGATGTTTTCCCCTATCCACAACCGCCCAGCCCCATCCATCTCTTTCAATCGTTCTCACTTGGCATCTACCATTGTCGATCGGAACACGCGCCCTCCAAGGTTCGTTAGTGGCTCCATCTTTGAGTCGGCGGCGTTGTTGCAGCTTCTGGAAAGCAGGGGAGTGACAGTGGCTAATTTGGAGGACGAAGCAGATGGGGAGAGGGAATGTACGACGCAGTGAGGTCAGTCAGTATGCGCGGATCTGGGAGAATTGAGGGACGGAAGGATTTTACTGTGAGGCAGCTGTGATAGCGTGTAAAGGCCAGGACGTCGTGTATATAAGTGTTTCATTATGTATGACCAATGCAGTAATAAACTTATTGGAAGAGGGGATGGGATAGAATATTGGAAGATCACTTGTGACGCCATAGCCTTTGAATAATGAACGGATATAATTTTTAATTGCCCCATGCTCCGGGATGCTAGGTGGTGCAACCTTGGGAAAGTATTTCACATTATTTTTTCAGCCACGTTGGCAGGCTGAGTGTCTGCTTCCGCAAACTATGACTTGCACGAAGCCGTGATGTATTTCGAGAGGCAATGGTTTATCAAGACAGATCCGCTGTCTCGACTTTATCTTGAACGCGTGACAGATGTAATTGCATGTTGTCATCCAGTAAAGGTACAGTTATGCAAACAAGGAAATCCCATGCTGCTCATCTCACGAGATAAAGCTCATCAAAGGGAATGATCTCACCGTCTGGCGCTTTCGTGTCCAAATCCAGAAATTCACGAACCCGAAACATCTCTCCCCTAATTATCTCCCTCCTCGCCTCATCATCATCACTATCATCATCGGCGGTATGCATGATCTCTGCGCAATCGAAATCGATCAGACTCCACGTTCCATCAGGACGACGGAGCCAGTGACGAGGATCCACATCGCCGTGGATGACGTGATGCGCGTGGGGTTGTTGTATAGGTCGAGTATCGCTGATCTAGAGCCCAATGTGGATGGATTGGATAGGTAGTACAGACGTTAGCGGCTTGAGAAAGAAGAATATGTTTACTTTTTGCGAGTTTAACTCACTTATCACTGTCGACATGATTTGACATATCTTTACGGTCCAACTCGTCATATGCAGTCTTTCCGACATCCTCCAATAACATCATCCATATTTCCCTCTCCACATCCCAAGGACACTGGAGTTTCAGCGTATTTCCCCATAGTCCAAAGCAGATGGGCACTACGGTGCCTTGCAAGTCTTTCAGAGCTGTGTTGTAAAGATGAGCCTCCTTGAAGACAGCTTCACGGGCAAGGGATTCGGTGAATCGGCGGTTCCTGATAGGGAAGAGTGAAGGGGATGTCAGTTTTGCGATTATGCTGCGCGATGTGATAGCAGTCGAAAAAGATGTGGGGAATTCGATTGGTGGCACGGAAAGCATCCCACACGCGACCATAGCCGATGGACTTGTCCAGAGTAATTTTCCCATGCGTGGTAGGAGATCGGATCCCAGAAAACCTAAGAGTATCCTGGAGAAAGCGGCTGTCAAAAGTTTTGACAGACGTTGGGGGCAGGGGCCCATAAAGTGAACCTTGTTGGAGTGGTCGCAGGGGAGAGTGAGGACTGATGTATGCGGATTGCAATTGGACTTCAAGGGCAAAGGATATGTCGAGTGTGAATCGGTCAGCCTATTCATCGAGGTCAGCAGATTTTTTCCTTTTTTTGAAGTGTCGAGGAATGTCGGATACAGGGCACCTACTGTGAAAGATGGAAGTTCTGGGGCTATTTGCCGAGCCTTTAATCTCTTTGAAAACCGTCTGCATTTAGTTATACCATTGAACTCCTTATTCTCAGCTGGGAAAGCGGGTGACAGGGGACGGGAGGGAGCAGTGAGCAAAGCAGGGTCTGACGGCTGATCGTAAGAAAAGGCCACCCAGAAACCGACAGGAGTCTCAATAAGGTGTCGAGGTGCATGAATAGGCTAAAGATCATCCGGTGGTGCCCCAAGATTGACCAGGCCACGGTTACCCAAAAGAGGTGATAATACGAAATTGAACACTCGAGGATTTGGAGAATCATCAAGAATCATATCGACTGACCGTCGGCAGACAAAATAGTAACTGCCATCTGTAATCAAGGAAGCCCACGCTCCACGGCTGTGCATGACATCAACGATCTGTAGAGAAGTGAGTGGTTGAGTAATGTGTAGCTCTGGTGGTACTTACCTCAGTCCACAGGGTTCGCAACCTCTCCATTTCGATATCGTTCAGATCTGGGAATTCGCCACCATCCACCAAGGTCACGCCAGTTTCTTTCACTGAGATGTTAAAGCCGTCTTGTTTTGCCTTCCTGATTAAAGCTTTTGCCATAGCCATCAACTCAGAGCTCATAACTTTGAGCATCTTCATAGATTGAGGGATATGTTGCTCGATCGTGTTTACAATTCCTTCACATAGAATTGCGTCGGGATGGGCATGCGAATGCAGTTCCAGAAATGCCCACTGTATAAACTCGTACCCGGTATCGTCTACCAACTGTCGTCGGAGGATTCCATTGACCCAGTCGAGAGGGTAAAGATCGATGAATAGTTTCACGTCGTCTTCCGAGCGTATTCTGGGTGGGTCAGGAGCGGCCCTGGAGATTGCGAACTGGGGCGGTTCATAAAAGGATATGTTGGAGAGATGATGTGACAGTTTCGCTAAATAATTCGCATCATAGGAGAATGAAATTCTCTGTGCACGCCAAGCCTGGATATGGGCCGGCGAGACACTGGTTTGAGAGGAAGAGGGAAGGGAGGAGCTTTTCGCTGAGGATCGGGCAGCAACAAGGGGCCGGCGATCAAGTATGCCAGGGATTCTGGAGGGTAGGGGGAGCAATCTGGAGAGTAAGACATTGACATTATGACGGAATAATGAGAGGATTCAAGATGTGTTTGTATCAACTTTCAATTCTATCAAGCGACTCTCCTTACAAACTCTCCCTCTCGCGTCCCGATCATTCTGGTCGTTTTAGACATGCGGATAAAGAAATGCCGCAGCACGATGTACTCGTAATAGAAATAAGCGCGCTGAGGCTCGGATTCAGACGCGGTTGGGTAGTTAGTATAATGTTCTTCCAATCCGGAGGCGAGGGAATACGTGGCGGTGGAAGAACGGGCGAAGGGCGATCCGCAAGGTCGAGCGAAGCAAAACGATGAGACAGGTGCATACTCAGGTAATCTTTCATCATAAGAAAATTGCACACTCTGCACTTTGTCATAGCGGCAGCTTTCTGGGTCATTGTGCTGAGATACCGGTGGGTCATGTCAAACGCGATCAAGAAGGAGGCTGGGAACTTTGTGATCCGTCAAAATATCCGGAGTATATGGATGGGGGACATGCTGGGGAGTAGAGCGTTGAAAGACTGGTCGTCGACATGTTATCGCCAGGATTAGACATAATAATGACGGGGAATAGTATCAAAGACTGGTTTAAGATCAACCAACGAACGCAACAACCTAGGATGCAGCAGTTGTGAAGACCTCGAGAGAATTACGTAGAATCACTACGAGCGAATACTGTATACCTGTACTTGTACAACCACATATTTTCACCTAGTCCGCCTTCCTCTTCCTGGTTATCTTACGAGATGGGACGGAAGGACACTGTTTGGAGGGGGATGAATTTTTAGTGGAGGATCGGGCAAGCACGAGGCTTTGGCGATCGAAGTGTCAGGGATTCTGGAGGATATGGGGCCAAGCCGCGAGGTAATAAAGGGCTGACATGTGTTCTCCGATGATGGAATAGTGAGTAAGCTTTCATGATGAAGTTTATAGTTGGATGGAAAACCTGCGCCAATTTGATTCCCCGGTGGACAAGTACATAATTACTCTTCTTCCCCCATCGACAGCTCGTCCCCGCCCCCATACTCTGCTTCCACTTCATCAATAACCTCTTCCTTACCTAGCATCATGTCCCAGTCCACCATATCATCATCTTCTTCCATCATGTGCGTCACCAAATTCTGTCTCCAGCTTTTTCCCTCCACCAACCCATTCCGTTTCTTTTCCAGGTGTTGTTCAATCCCCAACTCTTTCACCAGTCCTTCCGCCTCAGCTCGCATCCAGAACGCTTCATCTACTCTCACTTTCGTGTTCCCATGCTCCCACGCTGATCGCACAAGATTGACAGCAAAATTATGGTTGATCCTGACGATCGTCCTCAACATTCTATCCCACCAAATCCCTTCCAATTCTCTTATTTTTACAAGCTCACACCACCTCGCCCATCCTTCGCCGAACCCCAACCCATCAGGTCTCGTCACCAACGCATGCACCACCTCAAACCACACAATGGTTGACAGCTTTCCTTTCCCACCACGCGGGAAGAGTGACATTGCCGTTTCGATGATCTCATATCGCTCTTCATTATTGAGTGATGTCGTCTTTGCAGCAGGACGGAGGAATGCGAGCCAAAGATCGTATTCCCTCTCCCTCTTCCGGCCGTAGAGATCTTCATCTCGAGCCTTGGAGAGAATGTACAATCCAGCTTCTAGCTCCACTTTGGTCGCAGGCCGACAGTGAGACCATTTCGTCAAGAGTCCAGTCAGGATTCGGGTCCATTTATTTATCCCCGGAATAGGATGGGTAGGCGTAAGGCTATGCGAGAGAATAGTGTCGACTGCCGGTTGGATGGGGAGACCGGCATTGAGTTGTATAGAGAGCAGAGGGCCGAGAGTAGAGGTTTCGATGGGTGTACCCGTTTGAGCAACCAGTTTGAGAATGCGAGCGCAGAATGTGAATGACTTGTTTGCCGTGTAATTACGAGTGGCTAAAAGGCGGATGAATGCGGATACGGCAGGGGTGAAATCATGCTGTTCCGCAGAAGGGTTGTGAGGAAACATTTTAAACACGTCGAGCGTTTGCTTGATGTCGTTTCGAGCCATGAAACTTTCGACAAACGCTGCACGCGTTTGCCTGCCTATTTTCGATAGATGTCCAGCCTTTGCCATATCGTACAGCTTGTCCACTTCGCCTTTCAGCTGCGCCTCTTTCCTGCCCAGAATATCCAACGTCCTTACCCTCCGACTGAACGCTAGATCCTCCATGTGCCACCCGTTCTGCGCGAGTCGTCGCCAGTATTCATCCGCCCAATATCGGGCGTTTTGGCGAGTTTGGAGAGGGAGGTGAAGACGAGTGGAGATGATGGCCATATGGACCATGGCGAGGGAGAGGATCGTTGAATCGGGACGGAGATTGCGTAACGGCAGGTCGGTGTCGATCATCGAGACGATACGATCTACGTCGTTGCGATGTTCGAATGCTCGAAGGAACTGGTCTGCAATGTGTTGTTTTATCAGCTCATGTTCAGAGGTTAAGCGAGCAGAACACACTTACGCCAGACAATGGCAGGAAGAGGAATATGTTTTGACGATTGAAAGTGCGCTGAATGATCTCCTAGATTCCTGACCTTTACAAAAGCATCTGGACCGACTGTCGCTTCCAACACTTGTTGATAAAGTTTGTTTAATGCTCCAAATGTCTTGGCTCGACCATGAATGGTTATACGATGTACAAAGGCATTGGGGTGGTAACATTGTAATGCGAGAATGAGTTTATCGACATTCTGCCGAAATTGAGAGTATAGGTCGTGTTGTTTGTTACTAACATTGGCGCGGGAGAGGGAGCGATGGATAGGAGCAAAATTGAACTTGGAATTGGGACGAAGGTCGGCTGTGGCGTCGAGCATACCGAAAAGAGCAGCTTCATCGCACTGATCAAGCAAGGTAAGAGCCGCAATGTTGACCATCATAAGTGACCTCAGACCTTCCCCTTCCAATCTCGCAGCAAGACGTTTCTCTCTATCCCACGAAAGCAAATCATTCGCATCTTTTCCTTGCAATTCTCTCATCTTGACTTTGCATGTGTTGAACGCATTCACAACGTCACCTGGTCGACCGATTTCGAGCAGGCGGAGGAGGATGAAGAAGAAACCGGAGATATGGTCCCGAGCGGCTGACTCGATTGACATGTTAAGAAGAAGACCATACTTCTCTGGAGAGATGGCTGCTAGCTTATTCAAATTGGGAGATCCGCGACGATGGAGGATGTCGGCAATGAATTCGGAGATGTATTTGAACGTTATTGAGTCAAATCGGGATATTGCGCCGAGATCGACAAGATGTGACCATATAAATATGACACGGTCGAGATTATATTCCTTCATGGCGATTGATAGCTCTTCGAGTTGAGCTGTGATGGGGTAATCAGGGGGTGGGCGGAGGAGGATGACATCGTTCTCGATAACATCCATTCTTCGTAGAGTGATAGGTTTTTTTGAAGGAGGGTGTTGGGATTTGGGGGTGGGTTTGAAGCTGGAAGGTTTGCGCCTTGACTTTTGTGAAGTAGTAGAAGAAGAAGAACGGGAAGAGCTAGCTGGCATAGGGCTGCGAGAGGAAAAGAGGGCTATACGATGGAGCCATGATGTTGGCCCTGGACCTGCGACAGCCATAGCTACCGGTCGCATCGCTAATCGTAGTGGACTACATGGTTAATTA